>NC_046156.1:87583479-87849176 GCF_011064425.1 Rattus rattus
TGATCAAAATGGGAAGGCTTCACTCCTTCTTTAAAGAACAGAGCTGCCGCGCCCAGCGCGGGAAGAGGGAGCAAAATTAAAACAAGGGACTGAAGAACACCATTCAGAGCCTGCCCCATGGCCCATACATAGAGCCACCCAATTACCACAAGATGGATGAAGCACAGAAGTGCAGACCGACATAGAGCGGATGTAGATCGCTCCTGGGGACACAGCCAGAATACAGCAAATACAGAGGCGAATGCCAGCAGCAAACCACTGAACTGAGAACGGGACCCCTGTTGAAGGAATCAGAAGGAACTGGAAGAGCTTGAAGGGCTTGAGACCCCATATGTACAACAAGGCCAAACAACCCAGAGCTTCCAGGGACTAAGCCACTACCTAAAAGACTATACATGGACTGACCTGGACTCTGACCTGTGGGTAGCAATGAATATCTAGTAAGAGCACCAGTGGAAGGGGAAGCCCTGGGTCCTGCTAAGACTGAACCCCCCAGTGAACTAGACTTTCGGGGGGAGGGCGGCAATGGTGGGAGGGTGGGGAGGGGAACACCCATAAGGAAGGGGAGGGGGAAGGGGGATGTTTGCCCGGAAACCGGGAAAGGGAATAACACTCGAAATGTAAATAAGAAATACTCAAGTTAAAAAAAAAATGTCTTCTTTAAAAGTTCCACGATAGTGTGTTACTGCTGTCCTATACAGCAATGAGTAAAGTTCCTTCCTTGTCTTCTTGTTGGCCTTTCAAAATACTTTCAGGCAGGTAGAATGCTTTCTTACAGTTATATTTTTCTACAGTTCCTTCAGCAATACTCAAAATACATGACTTCTGTCTCCTTTGACATTGTGACTCCACTTGTCTACACTTTGGTTTGCCAACATTTGAAAATATAATTCCCCTCTCACTCCCTCCCTCTTGATTCACCCTTGCAATTCTCTGAAAAGCTCCAAAAACTGGGGTCAAAAGGCTCAAAGTTATAGCTTGGGTATCCACTCTTAAGATGTCATAGACCATTTTTTCTTTAATAACACATTTGATCAACAACTTTAGTACAATCTTGACACAGAGTACATTCTGAAAACATTTGGGGCTCTAAAGTTTTGACAGCCAGAATCTCTCCAGATGATTTTCACATGAACCTCTTACATTTGGACTCTTTCCTTTTCTCCCCTGGATAATGGTGGTTTATCTCTTGTCTATGTCCTTAGCCAAAACTCCATGGTAGGGCCCTCACTGGTTTTATTCTCAGTGCAGGGCTGGAATCTATAATGGTGTCTAACAAGTGGTATGGACGTATCAAATACTGATAAGCTAAACAAATCTGATGCAGAAATCATGTTTCGCCATTCTTACTTCACTGTTGAATTCCAGCCATGAGATTCAGTTAGTTTCCATCACTTAGAGTCTAGACTCAGCATTAGTTATGTCTCTAAATTCTTATTTCTTTTAAATTTAATAAATATGCTTTTACTGCCTTATCTAAGACATTGATGAAAACACTGGGCAGGCTGGAACCGAGACTGGATCCCTTAGGTGCTCAGCAAGACACTCGGTTAAGGCTGTAATGGGTCAGCATTCATTCTCTGGGGCTGAAGCAGCAAAGGCAACTTAGACTCCGTCTCCATCTCAAGGGCCTTTTAAATTCGTTGCTAAAGACAAAACAGTATTTAGTATAGGAAGTCTTTGAAAGTGTCTTTTTACCCCTAAATCATATGGTTCAAAGTCAGCCATTTCATATCAAAATCATATTAAAAGCACTCCCTAAGAGCTAACCAGTCTTTCACTTCTTAATTTACAAAGACTTTGCTTAAAGAACCCATTCACACTGATTATATTCTGCTGTGCCCGGAATCCACTCCTAAAAGTCAAGGTATTTGCCCTCGTCTTTTCTAACCAACTGCTCGCCTGTGTATATCCTTTCTTTACTAATGATGCCATGACTTGAACCTAAAGAACAACTACCATGCACTAGAGCTGAGGGGCACATTCTACAAGCTGTCTGTGTATGGTGGACTCTCCTTTCACTGAATCGTGTTTTGCTACTTATAACTTGAATTTTGGTCTCCTTGCAGAGATGTTCATGTTCACATAAGAGTTCTCAAAATAAAATCCTATTCATCTTAGATCCAGGTAAATATCATTGAAGTGCCTCTTGTAAGTCTAAATCTGAAGGCATTTCTAATAGCAAATAGTGTGCTGGTATTTTATACTATTATAAATTCCTTCTTTCATCTCGAATAATATGGGTAACTCACTAGGAAGAAGATGCATAAAGGAGGCTTATACATGACCTTCAAATAATAAATGTGAATTTTAAAGGGCCGGTGAAAAAATATTATCAAGTAGGCTTAAAGCTGTTGAATATTTGAATTTAAAATGAATGCACATATATCTTGAAAGAATGCCAGGCATTATAAACAGAGATCTTCTTACATAGGCATTTGCCTAGAAGATATTAGAACAACTAACACTATGGAAATGTCATATGAAAAACTCTATGGGGGATAATACTCATCCTTTAAGCCATACAAATAAAACACAGCATCATATGTGAGATGCCTCCTTTTGAGTTGTTGGCATTGTCCCAGAAACCCCCAAAGCAATATAGGCTGTTGTGGTTACTCTTTGCTATCAACCAGAGCTTGGGGGTACCGCCCTATTCTTGACTAAATACATTGTCACCAGTCCCTGGAAACATTGTTCATAATCTGGAACCTTTCTCACTTCCAGCTTCCTTTCAGAGTGCAAAAAAGGTGCTGTGAAAAGGTTGGGAGGGAAGTAATCAACAATCTTGAAGATCTGTGAACCACATGAACTATAATAACACTTAGCAGAGCAAAATGCCCCCATGGGTGAATAGTGGCAGGAATATTATGAAGGCAACCAACTGCTTTCTGGTTGAATTTAAGATCCACTCCATAGGAGGAGACCCATTCCTGATATGGTAAATCTAGCCAAGAACCCGTGTTCAGGGAGCTTACCAGCCCCACCCACAAACCTACCACTATCATTCTTCTAAGCAAACATAATGTCAAACTACCCTCTAAGTTCTTATCTCTCCACCCATGTATAAGTGAAGCATTCAAACCTTACTGGAGAAATGTTTCTGTACAGCAGATGGTGACTAACACAGGAACTCATAGGTGGTAAGAGCAGAGAGCACAATTCTCAGTGAACTGCTTAGTCAAATAAGAAATCTATATCATGTTCCTTCCCCAAGGTTCACAGGCCATTGTAGAAGAATGGGTGGGAAGATTGTAAGAACCAGAGACCAGAGAAGACCAGAGCAAAACAGTATCATCTAGACATAGTAAGACCACTACACCCATGAGCTCACAGTGGCTGTGGTTGTATGCACAAGACCAACCTGTTCAAGGTCAACACAATCAGCCTTCTAGGACAGAGGAGGGAGAGGCTCACAAGTTCCCACTCCTAACTGAGAAACTGTGGATAGTTAATGGTTTCTAGGGAACAAAACTTGGATTTTCTCTAAGGGTATGTATGACCCATGTTCCAGTGGATAGCCCCACACCCAAAACTATATGGACAGCACAAATTGTAGTTGATTGGTTATTTTTTAAACGAAAACATGAGGTTGGTGGGACAATAGGAGTTGGAGTTATAGGTAGCTGTGTGCTGCCCGATGTGGATGCTAGGAACCTAATTTGAGTTCATTGCTAGAGCAGCAAGTACACTTAGGCACCAAGCCATAGGCCAGACATGATGGCACTCGCATTTTAACCCAACATTAAGAAGGCAGAGGCAGGTAGATCTCTGAGTTAGCACCCAAGCAGGGATATGTAGAGATAGCCTGTCTGAAAAACCAAACAAAACAAGACATGAGGATGAAGCTACAAACTGTATCCAACACGATCCTTTTTCTTAAAAATGTAATTGGATGGCAAAAGTGTAACAGACATGGTACAATATGGGGTTCATTTTCTGTGTGTTGTTTTGTTAATTTACAATTAATAACAGAAGTCAGAAGCGGAGCACAGGAGGAAAATAATTCCATGGATGCAGCATGGATAATGTGTTGATTGTTTAAAATAAAAATGGAAGCAGTCTTAAGAAGTAGCCCAATCTGTGCATTTATCAGATAGAAAGTCGAATAATTATTAATGTTTATAATTAAATTAGTGTAGGGGGATGTATGGCTTTAAAGTTAGATAGGAGGTTATTCATATGGGAGGTCTTGGCCAATGAACCTTGACCACAAAGACTTAAATGAGCTATGTTAAATAGGTGATGCTTCTTTTAGCAGACAGCTCGACCTGAATGTTAAAGGCTCCAGCACAGAATCCGTGTGTCACTCTTTCTCCCAGGAAAGTAATGCTGCTGTCTCAGGACCCAGCATCAGGCTCCTGGACTTTGCTTGTGTGGCCCCTTGGACTATCAATTATTTATCAAGTTTTCTAATTTTCACTTCATTCTCACTTGCTTTGAACCATGGCCCTGCTCATTAGCAAAAAAAAAAAAAAATGGAGCATATTGAGAGAGGAAAGGAAACCTCTCAAGCTAAGGTATCCAAATGTTATTTGTAGGACTGATAAACATAGCTGGGTAAATGACAATTCTTTAGTTTTTAGCAGGGCTTGGGGGCAATCCTCATTTTCTTTCTGTTACCATGCTGAAATGTCTGACCCAAAAGCAACATGGGAGGAAAGGACTTATTCAGCTTACAATTCCAGGTCACAGTTTATCACTTAAGAAAGTCAAGGCAGAGCTCAAGACAGCAGCATGAAGGCAGACCTAATGGCTCTTCCACACATTATAAGCTCTTCCCAAGAAAACTCACCTCCTAGCCAAAGAAGTACAACAGGATCTATAGAGAATGCTGCTTGTTAGCTGACTCATGGGGTGCTATACTCAGCTGACTTTCTTACATAGTTCAGGACCACCTACATAGGAATGGTGCTGCCCACAGTGGGCTGGGCCCTCCTACAACAATTAACAATCAAGGCAATCCTCCCACAGACATGCTGTCCTGCCAATTTAATGTAGGCAATTCCCAGCTGAGGCTCTCCTCCCTAACGACTCTTAAATTGTGTCAAGCCGACAGTTAAAGTCAGGCAGGACAAGGACCAAGCATAGATATGATATTTCTCCTATCTTGGCAACACTGTAGAGCGCATCATCGTAGCTTTAAGATGGGTAAGTTTCATGCTGAAAATGTTCAGGCTCTTCAGTGGTTGATATTTTCATGTAGCCAGGAAGCACATGCTTGGCCTGTTGTCCTAAATCACTTTCAAGGGCAAGTATTTAAAGGACTTTGCAACTTGAGCACACTTACTGACTCCAAAGACCTTCATTATAATAATCTGCTTTCTGAACTGTGAGAGAGCGATTCTCTTGGCTTTCTTACATTCATTGCATTTAATAACAATCCCAGGTCATTACAAGTACTATCCTGCAAAAGGATAGGGTTTAAATGGTGATGCCCTTAAGACACCATAGACCTTAATTCCAGCTCGAAAACCAGGTGAAAACAAGATTTCTCCCCCAAAACTGCATCTTTTCTCCAATGTTCTCCATGCCCTTTGCTAAACTAACCTGTAAAATGTACTATCTGGTAATCACCCAATACAGTTCTTGTATATTTCCGGACTATTTATTTGTCAAGTATTTTGACTCAAAGGAAACAACAGATTCATACTCTTTCTCTAGCTCTTCTCCCAAAGAGTCTACAGCACCAGAAGAGCATTTGTAAATTAGGAAAAAGAAATACCCAAACTCTTTAGAGATTACTAAATGCTGACTCTAAATTGACACTAATTCCTAGAAAACAGAAATGCCACTGTGAGCACCTGGGGCTCATCAGGGTCAGATGATAGCTGAGATCTAACATCACTTCGCATTATAGTAGACCCAGTTGGTCTGTGGACCAAGGTTGTAGTTACTCTCATTTCCTAATGAGTGGGCAAAACAGAAATGCTTGGAAGCTGGAAGAATTCTATGGCTGGGGCCCCTGGAACTTTTCTTTACCACCAATATAGGAAACATGGGGAATGTCAGAGGTCAAGGATAAGGCAACCTACCTTGTCCCCATGAGGCAGAATTAACTTGAAAGATGAGATTGAAACTTAACAATTTGTTGTGTTCCTTTCCTGGAAAGTCTGCTTCTATTTACTCCAGGTATAAAAGAGCAGAAACAGACCAAGGAAATTACTCAAGACTCGCTTGCTGGCTGGTTTTATGTCAACTTGATACAAGCTATAGTCATCTGAGAGGAGGAAACTTTGAGAAAATGCCTTCATAAGATCAGGCTATAAGCAAGACTGTAGGGGATTTTCATAAGTAGTGACTGATGGGGAAGAGATCGTCACCTTAATGGAATTGATAGACACAAAGTACACATTTGAGTATATCTGCAAGGGACTTCCCAGAAATAATTACATTCAGGGATGGGGAGATGACTCTATGGGCAAAGTGCTTGTTGAACAAGCACAAGGACCAAAGTTCAAATCACCAGAGTGTGCATAAAAGCCAGTTGCAGTAATGCATATCTGGAACCACAAGTCTCCTATGGGGAGACAGGAGGCAGTGACAGGAAGAATTCCAGAACCTCATGGGCCAGCTAGGCAGTTATAGCAGCCATGAGCAACAGGAGACCTCACCTCAAACAAGGGAGAAAGTGAAAACCAACATACAAAGTAGTTCTCTGTACCCACACAAAAACATGCGCGCGCGCACACACACACACACACACACACACACACGCGCGCGCGCGCGCGCGCATTATATCACATCACACACAGGCATGCAGAAAATGGAAAAGGGGCTTTGACTAATCCATGCTCATTACATACATGGAAGGTGATAACACCAAGGAAGATGAGACTAGCTAAAAGAAGCAGGCCATGAGAGGCTTGCCTCTGAAGAGCTGGTCTTGTTCCTGGTACCCTCCTCTTATGCTGACTGCTCCTAGACAGCATGAGATAGGCAGCTCAGCCTTACTGAACCCTTCCATCATAGTTTTCTACAGAAGGCCCAGGAACAATGGAGCCAAATGACCATAGACTATAATCCTTAAAACCACAGACTAAAATCAAGTTGTTGTCATTCTGATGAGGACTCTGACTAACACAGTAACGAACTAACTTGTGGCTTTAAATAGAATAAGTAGAGGAAGAAATGGGCAGTCATGTGTTTATGAACCAAAGACACGATCACCACCAGCAGTTGTTTGGACAGATGTTATGACCCAGTCATTTCAACTAGTTTTAATGAAATCATAAAAATTAGCTTTCTGTAAGTTTCAATGAAATGCAATGGTTAATAATTCATGATACAAAAAAGTGCAAAACTGTATTTAAAAATAAACACATGAAAAAAATAAAAAAAATAAACACATGACATTTTTAAAAATCAGATTACCTCAATCCACTGAAAATGTGAAAGGTTTACAGTTCTTTACAGTTTATTCTATTCCATGAAATATAATGAGTACTATTGTATTTTAATAATAAATATTAAATTCTAATGATTTACTCTGTTAAAAATACTTAGTGATACATAGTTAAACTTAAAAGGATGTTTACAGAGATAACTATAATTGCATTGTTATTTTATTTCAGTAAGAGGCAAGCCCAACATTGTCATTCCCAACTCATGTATGAATTCCAGTATAGCACTCCTGGCCAATATGTGTGCGTGTGTGTGTGTGTGTGTGTGTGTGTGTGTGTGTGTGTATGCCATATTGCTCTAAGATTTTTTTATTACTGTAACCAAAGGCACTGGATTCATATTTTTAAGTTCTGAAAAAGAAGTGTCATTTTCTTGGCCATGTTCCTGAGTCAAATTCTTGTTATTAAAGAAGACAAACCAAGAAACTATTTGTCCTCTATGCCCAAATGCATCCTCTCAGGGTTCTTCCTGATAATAGTGTTCAGCTCAGGACAATAGATTATCATAATTGAAAGCACACACTTATTTTAATTACTTTCCACTTTTCCATTTGCCATTTGTAAAAAGGATGTATGAATCACAATGAACAATTAGCTCATTGAAAGAAACCATGCATGAGGCTGAATGAAGACTAGGAGAGTTTGTCACCCAAGCCAAGGCTCTAATGATCCCAATCGCTCCAGCCTGTATGGAATAAGTCACCAAATTACACTGATTACTCCTTTATGTAAAGAGGAGGTGTGCAGGTCTGCCAATGAAGGCCTTCCTGTCACAATCACCAGGATCTAGAAGAATGAAGTCTAAGGAGCAACATCTGCCACCTCACCTTCATACCCTCACACTGACCCCGCCACACCCTCACACTGACCCCGACACACCCTCACACTGACCCCGACACACCCTCACACTGACCCCGACACACCCTCACACTGACCCCGACACACCCTCACACTGACCCCGACACACCCTCACACTGACCCCGACACACCCTCACACTGACCCCGACACACCCTCACACTGACCCCGACACACCCTCACACTGACCCCGACACACCCTCACACTGCCCCCTCACACTGACACACCCCCACGCCCTCACACTGACCCCGACACGCCCTCACACTGACCCCGACACGCCCTCACACTGACCCCGACACGCCCTCACACTGAACCCGACACGCCCTCACACTGACCCCGACACGCCCCCTCACACTGACCCCGACACACCCCTCACACTGACCCGACACACCCCTCACACTGACCCTGACACACCCTCACACTGAGCGCGACCCTGACACGCCCTCACACTGACCCTGACACACCCCCACACAGTGACCCCGACACACCCTCACACTGACCCCGACACACCCTCACACTGACCCCGACACACCCTCACACTGACCCCGACACACCTCACACTGACCCCCGGCACACCCCTCACACTGGACCCCACACCCTCACACTGGGACCCCGACACACACCTCACACTGACCCCGACACCCCACACTGACCCGACACACCCCTCCACACTGACCCCGACACACCCTCACACTGACCCCGACACACCCTCACACTGACCCGGACACCCCCCCACACCGACACACCCACACACACCCACACGCACACCGACACACCCTCACACTGACCCCGGGACACGCCCTCACACTGACCCCCCGGCCCCTCACACTGACCCTGACCGCCCTCACACTGGACCCGGACACGCCCTCCACACTGACCCGACACGCCTCTCACACTGGACCCGGACCGCCCTCACACTGACCCCCGACACGCCCTCACACTGACCCCGACACACCCCCACACTGACCCCGACACACCCTCACACTGACCCCGTCACACCCTCACACTGCCCCGGACACACCCTCACACTGACCCTGACACGCCCTCACACTGACCCTGACACACCCTCACACTGACCCCGACACACCCTCACACTGACCCTGACACACCCTCACACTGACCCCGACACACCCTCACACTGACCCCGACACACCCTCACACTGTCCAGGGCAGCCCTTGATGGAGGTTAGGAGACAGCAGTGGTAGGCCCATCAACCTACTCATGAAACAAACTGCTTTGGTGAAAAAGAAAAAATTTTCCCATGGTTCTGGTCTCTTCCTTGCTATAAAACACTAATAGAGTAAGAGTGTTTGTTTGTGATTAGAATATGCTATTGCCCAGTTTGGGGGTGAATTAAAGGCAAGAAAAATATTTCCTCCATAGGTCTAAGTTCTCATCCAATATATTTTCCCAGAATCTTGTGTGTGTGTGTGTGTGTGTGTGTGTGTGTGTGTGTGTGTGTGTGTGTGTGACCCCCCAGCAGACTGGCCTGTAGGGAAGCCTGTAATGTATTTTCTTTACTAATGTGGGAAGGGCCAAGCCTACTGTCTGTGGTGTTATTCCTGGCACGCGGTCCTGAGTTATAGAAGAGAGTAGGCCGAGCAAGCCGTCTCCATTGGTTTCTGCTTCAGTTCCTGCCTCTAGTAGGTTCCTACCCTGACTTCCTCCATGATATACTACAACTCTAAGCCAAACCAAACACTTCCTTCCACAAGCTGATTCTGAACATGGTGCCTTTTATCACAGCAATGGAAATCAAACTTAAGGCACTTTCCTAAAGAGGCTTTGAAGAAAACAATAATCTTTCCTACTGAAAGTGTCTGAGATGTTACTTTATCAATGTGACACAATATAGAATCACCAGAGAAGGGAGTCTTAATGATGTATTGATTACCTAGACCTGGATAACCAGTAGATATGTCTGTGGGAAATAGTCTTGATTGATAGAAAAACCAATCCCACTAGGGGGGCACCATTCCCTAGGTATAATTTTTCGTCTATATAAGAATGGAGAAAATTCAACAAGACTAGGAAGCATACCTATATTCCTCCCTCCCTCCCTCCCTCCCTCCCTCCTCCTCCTCCTTCTACTCTCTCTCTCTCTCCCCACCCCCGGACTGTAGAAATGATATGACCAGCCATTTCAAATTGCTGGTGCCTTGACTTCTTTACTGCATTAGAACTGGAATTGTGAGATAAAATAAACCCTTTCTCCCCTCGGTTGCTTTTGTCATGGTATTTTATCACGGAAACAAAAATGAAATTAGAATGTCTTCTATAATCCTTCCAGGTTTCATTAAATCATACATATTATTTTTTCTTTCTTTGTGTTTAAACCCTGATAGTTTATGATGGGAAGGTGTGTATGTAATATACAAGAAAGTGTATTAGAACAAAACTTCTCTGTGGTTTTGTTCATACAACATTTTAAACTCTATTGGTTTGTTTTGGAAATTACATGCTGGTTAAGTTTGGATTTGTTCCCAAAAGATACAGCCCCTGTAACAGAAAGTTTGTGTTTGGAACCAAGTTTATGAGTTTGAGCTTCAGTGATGAGGCTAATGAGAACATTTAATGGTTCTGTTTAAATTATCTGAAAATGGCGGGTATCATCAGGCAAGGTCTGGGGAAGAAAGAGATGCTCTCTTGGTTAGTAAAAGAAGACTGGAAATGTTCCCACCAATTAGAAAATATGGTAGTTGAGAAAGTCAGAGTCCAGGCCAAATTTGCCAAGTTGGAACTGTCATTGGTGCTGACTCATTGAAGTTCAAGAGATATTGAACACACACAGAGAGACATACACACATACACACAGAGAGACACTCTGTGTTAGAAAAGAAAAAGAAGAAAAAGCAATAAGGAAGCTGGATCATGAACAAATTATGCCCTTCCTTATCTGGAGTGTGTGTGGGGCAGGGGGTGTTGTGTGTGTGTCTCTCTGTGTGTGATATGCATTGATGTGATCCATGTGTGGTGTGTTTTCTCTCCGCTTTGTTTTCTAAGCAGGGTCTTTCCCTGAGTTTGTAGTGTGTTGCCTCAGCTAGGCTGGCTGGCCAGCAAGCCCCTAAGATCTGCCCGTCTCCATTCTTAGTACTGTGATTACAAGACACGGGCCACCAAGCCCAGCGTTTCTGTGGGTGCTGAGAGTCTGAACTCAGCAAGCAGTTACCCACTGAGCCCTCTGCCTAGCCCCATCAACCATATTTTTGAGTCCCAGCTCAACTATTTCTCCCTTTTGAAGCCTATACAGATGTACTCAGTCATCTAGCCATACTGTCTGCCACACCATTAAAGGACTTACGTTCATCTAACCCTGATTGCATTTAATAATGGCTTCAAAGGGCAAGAGTCATGATGCTGGCAATTCGCATATGCCAGAGAGAAGCCATAAAGTGTTTCCCTTAAATGAAAAGGTGAAAGTTCTTAACTGGCAGGGGGGAAATATGCTGAGGTTGTAAAAGTCTGCAGTGAGAATGAATTTTCTCCCTGTGAAATTATGAAGAAGAAAAAAGAAAACCACGCTAGATTTGCTATCGCACGTCATCCTGCAAAGGTTATGGCCGTGGCCCATGATAAGTTAGTTAATGTGAACAATACATAAGTCATAGAGTACAGTATGATTTGCAGCTTCAGACATCCTCGGGGGGTCTTGGAATGTTTTCTCCACAGTTGGAGGGAGGCACCCATAGGCTCTATTGCAATCATCAATCCCTTTCCTGTCAGGGTTAAATCAAGGAGGAACAGCATAGAGATCAATTGCTGGAGTAGGTTACTAGAAATTTTGGAATGTTTTTCAAAAGTAAATAATAATAAGTGTTAGAGAATGCATTTGGCTTCTCCCTCATTTAAACACTACACAATGTATACATGTATCATTGCATCATATAGTACTCCATAAATGTGTACTTTGTAAATAGTTTATGACTTGGTTAGATAGGCTTAAATTACAATGCACAAGAAGTCATTTATTAAAATGGGTTTGCTGGCCAGATTTGGCTTATGGGTCACGGTTCACCAACCTGTCTTATATTATGAGTATTTATTTATAGATCATCTCTCACCAATCCCGTGACTTCTTCAACAGCAAGTCTCATTCATTTTGAACCCTCTCCAATACATACATAGTAAGAATGTTTAGATGTTTCTACACGTGTGCAGAAGTTTTCAGAGAGCACGGTCATATGCCCCACTGAATGCCAAGTTGACAATACCTACCATACTTCTGTCATCTATCATCTAAGATCTAGTAAGAAAGAAAGAAACTTTCTCCTGCCTTGATCCCTGGCTGGAAGCCACTGACCCCTGCATCACCTGCACCAACCCCACACTCCTGTTTCACATTGGCGTGTAGATTACCAGCCATGTTTTGTGGTTTCCACCTCGTTCACAGAGCCGCTGTGTAAATGGCGGACATTGTGTGCACTTGCGTGAACCTCTAGACTTCTGGGACTTCTTTCTTCCTGAGTCCTCATCAGCCAGCTCTGGTGGCTCATGCATAGCTAATGTAAAAAAGCACAAGTCCTCTTGACATACCACCGCCCCACTCCAGGCCCCAGACACTTTCTATTTTGTCATTCTGCATTCAAAGAAGGAGCATTCATTATGCAAAGAATCGGAAAGTACAAGCTGAGATCACATTATTTTTCTGAAACAATAAAACTATCGATCATTCTTTTTTTTTCTCTGAAAATAGATAAACCAATTTTTTTGTTGTCATGTCTGTTTTCATGACAACATGCTTACAGAGGCACACTGTCCTGATTTTGTAGCCCTGTATATGCCTTTCCTTGCATCTTTTTTGTGATATACTTTTTTAATTTTGTGCTTATCAATGCTTTTTCTGCGTGGATGTGCACTGTGTGTGCCTGGTGCTATCAAAGGCCAAAAGAGACTGCTCCATGAAGGAGTCAGGAATTGAACCAAGGTACTCTGTGAGAGTAGCAAGTGCTCTAAACCACTGAGCCATCTCTCCAGCCATATGAATGTTTTTAAGAATCTGAACTTGGAGCTGGAGAGATTGATTGTTCAGTGTTTCAGAGCACTGATTGTTCAGAGGACCTGGGTTCAATTCCCAGCACCCATATGTTACCTGACAGGCATGTGTAACTCCAGTCCTAAAAGATCTGAGGCCACCTTCTCGCCTCTGTGGGCATCAGGCACACATATGGTGTGCTGACATACATACAGGTGAAACACCCATATAACAAAGTATATTTTTTTTTATTTTTTGTCGAAAAAAATCAGAACTCTTTTTCCTTTAGCTCCTTCCATTTGCTCATGTAAGTATTTAGCAATTGGACAGACACAGTGCTAGCTCCAGAATCACAGAAATCTCCACATACTGCAGAGCAACTATGTCTCAACCCAGCCCTGTAGCCACTGCACTCTAGGCATCAGACAAGCCAGGTTGGAGCTCTGTGAAGGGTCCAGGATACTCTACAATTCCTCCAGCTTGTCCTCTCTTGTTGTTCTCATTCCTCTTCTTTTATTAATTCTGATTTTCCTACTCTGAAAAAGCCTTCTAATTTCACTCTCAGGACTAGAGGAACAAACACACTAAAGGGTTCTTCACTAGAGCAGGAAGTCTAACCTTTTTCTTCTGTCACGACTTCTCCTTACTGTGTGCTAGAACACACACACACACACACACACACACACACACACACACACACACACATACACATTTTACACTTCAGTGTAATCCCTTTTACACCTCTCAACAAAACACTCTCATTTGACCTAAAGAATAGATAGCCAGGCAGGACTCTCAGTGGAGGCTTAAGGCAGCAACCCATCCACAAAACCTTTGACCCAAAATGTGTTCTGCCTACAAGATATGCAGAACAAAGATGGAGCAGAGACAGACGGAATGGACAACCAATGTCTGGCCCAAATTGAGACCCATCCTCTGAACAAGAATTAATCTCTAACACTATTAAAAATACTCTATTGTGCTTGAAGTCAGGAGCCTAATATAACTGTCCTCTGAAAGGCTCTACCCAGCAGTCAATGAAAACAGATAAGACACACACAGCCAAACATTAGATGGATCTTAGGGAGTCTTGTGGAAGGATTGGGGGGCCTGAAGAGGACAGGGATCCCACAGGAAGACTAACAGAGTAAACTAACTTGTACCCTTGGGGGCTTTCAAAGATTGAACCACCAATCAAAGAGTAAGCATGGGCTGAACCTAGGCCCCCTGCACGTAAGTAACAGAAGTGCAGCTTGGTCTTCATGCTGGTCCCCCAACAATTGGAGGGGTGCTGTCATTGACTCTGCTACTTGCTTGTGGATCCTGTTCCCCTACCTGTGCAGCTTTGCCTGGCCTCAGTGGGAGAGGATGTGCCTACTCTTGCAGTGACTTGATTGATGTGCCAGGGGAGGGTGAGACCCCTGGGGTGGGGTTCTTCCTTCTGAGAAGAGAAGGGGAGGGGTAAGGGTATAAGATCTGTGTGAAGAAGTACTGGGAGGAGAGGGGAGCTGATATTGAGATGTAAAGTGAATAACTAAATCAATTAACTAAAAAAAAGACTAGATATCAGTGTGGGACTAACTCTCAATACTAGATTTTTATTACAGGAAGGAAGAAACATCCTCCAATTCAACTGTTCAGTCCTTATTCCCCTCAATAAAATCTGATCCCTTCTCTGGACCTTCATGTTTTGTCAGACTCCTTGGTTTAAAAACAAACAAATTCTCATCCCTAGTACCAAGACTTAACCAGATCTGTCTCTTTTAAGACCATTGAAGCTGGCAGTAGAGACCGTCTTCTCCTTCCAAATGCCTTCCTTCCTCACCCTTCTGCAAGAATAGAGAATCAACAAAGGATACAAATAGAGGTTCTTTGATGTTACTTGGGATTAACAACTTTCAAACAGGATCAAGCCTTAAACTGATTGCCAGGTGGGGTTTGACAATTGGACAGAACAGGCCTGAACTCTCAGACGCATCGGAACGCTCGACAGAAGAAATTCAGCTCTAAGAAGGGTTCTAGTCCCAAAGTTCTCAGAGGGCTTTGGGGTACCAATCAAGGGCAGTACCCTGTAGACCAAGGCTGTGGGTGGTCATCTGGGGACTGGCAAGTTCAGCAGGACGCCTCACTCCAGCAAATGGTGAAAATCAGTCCCAGGTCTCTGCAGCAGCAGGGCTTAGAAGCTGAAAGCTTCCTTCCTTCAGGGAAGAATTTCCCCTGTGTACCTCAGCCATTATAGTCTTGGAGGCTGAGGCATGGATCAGTCTGTTTAGATCCTGGAGGCTGGTTTGAGTGATCTTCTTACCCAAGGAAGAAAGAAGTATCAGGTGCATGGGGCCTCCAACAGTTTCTTACCTAGCAGGTCTTGAAGGTATTCGCTCTAAGACCAAGCGGGATAGGAGCCTGTCCTAAAGCTTACTTCTCCTTCTTCATGGCTCTTGCTGCCACTCTGGCTCTGCAGACCCGGCTGGCTGACTGTGGGTATGCAAATAAAGTGAAAAGATAGAATTAGTCAAGGAAAAGCTGTCAAATCCGCTAGAGAAGGGGAAGAACCCTGAGCGAGCCAAAGTTTCCCAGAAGTTGACAACCAGGTCAACACAGGAATCTATGTCTGTGGAGGCAGGGAAACGCTGAAATTTCTCTCTGTTCCTGATTGCTGCAGACCTTTGCAGGTAGCTGCTGTGACTTGCTGCTTCACTCAGCCTGGAATTTTGTTGATATTGTTACTGTTATTGTTTGTTTTGTTATATTGCTCATTTTTCCTGTGATCACTGCTACTACAGTAACAGCCACTTGCAGCTCCTTGGCCTCCCAGGCTTGAGTTGCCCGTGGTCAGAAAGCTGCAAATGGTGCTGGGCAGTGGCCACGTATCCCTGATATGATGTTTCCTTCCCTTTCTGACCTTGAACTGTCTTCTTACCACAGATCAGCTTTTACCCTCCAGACATCTGCCCCAGTCCTAGCCTGATTTTCCTCGCTCATTCTTGTTGCCCTACTACCTTCCTGAGACTAGACAAGGATCCTAGGACATGGCTACAGCCCTTGCCTGACACTTGCTTCATTCAAGGAGCCCAAATCTTCTACTCTGCAAGCCTCTTCCAGTGGTCACTTATCTAGTCTGTTCTCCAGGCTTGGTTCAGTTCCCAGGAGAAAGCCTTTGGAGAGCTACATACAAATGTGATGGAGTAGAGTATGAGAGAGTGGCAGGGCCTCAGTCTCAGCCATTACAGCTCATCATTCACCACCAAACATCCTTACCCAAGGAGCTAAAGACAACCAAGGTGGAGCACATTTTCCTGATATATAGTTCTCATCACCAGCTAATGCGGATATCACATATCTTTATATAACATAAATATATACTATTTATTTGTCTTGCTTCTTTTGTCCATATCCCCCTTTGTTAAAATCCTAATTTCATGTAAAGACAAATTTGTTTTTTTTTTAATTTACTGATGTCTTCTAGTTGAGAAAACCAAACATGAGTACATTTGGAAGGTAAATGAATGAAACATTGGATGAATGAATGAATGAATATAGTCCCACTAAGAAATCTCATTTCCTGTAAGTTCACAGATGCCCAGTTTAAGGTCTTTGTGTTTCAAGCAGAAAAACCACTTCTGAGTTGACCGAGAAGGGTGAGAATCATTTGGAAAGTGTAGTAGGCCTTCAACATGGCCAAAGGAAAGCTGACTTAGGAAACTGAGAAGTAGATTGATAAGCACAGTGTCTGGTCAGGCTAGAAATGAGGGATTCCATAGCCTTCCAGTGTCATCACTGCTTGGGCCTCAGACAGAGGAGGGTGAAATCAGACTACAGACACTCAGAAAGGAGCCTCTTCCTCATGGAATTGTTAAGACGGAGAAATTAATCCTGAGCAACCAAAGAGCTAATTCTCCAATGGACTGATCAAGCAATTAGCTTGGATTTAGCGACTCCTATTCCCTCACCAGCTCTTAAACTGCTTTCCCTCCTGGAAGAGAATTTTAATGTATTTTCTTCTGCAACTGCATGCTTAGATAAGCAAAACCAAATTGTATTAGAAACTTATTAAGCACACTGTAGAATGATGTTTTAAATACAGTTCCAATAAAGTTTAGGAGTCAATACTATAAAGGCTTGAAATATATTGACTCATTAAAAAAACACTCATACTTAAAGCTTTCTTGGGGGCCAATCACAACTCTAGGTTCCACTGATTTATAACCTTGGCCACTGTGGCCCAACCACTTCATCTTATAATCAACATCAATCACCAATTTTTATTACAACATTTTGCAAGCCGAGCAAAAATATATATACATATTTCTCTTGAGGACAAATTAGGTGCCCCAAAGTGACTCTTGCAAATAAATACTGTGGGCCATAACTCCCTGCACTACAGCTGACTCACAGAAAATCATCCTATAAGTGCCACAGAAACCAAAGGCGATTTTATAATATAAAAATATAAAAGAAATATCTAAAGCAATCCATACACCATAACGGCTATCTGGTGACTGGGTAAAGATTTTTAGTGACTCAATGACAACATGTACTTTCATTTATGCTTCCAATGGTTGTCATCCAAAGATATTAAGTGTGTCCAGATATCCTTCAGGACAGACCATAACTCACCATTAAGATGATGCAGGGCCCTATTAGGTTGACAGGGAGAGAACCCCACTGGTTCAAGGTACTCATCCCTGAGCTGGCACTCACCGTGAGAAAGCAATGCCCAAACAGAAGACACTGGGTAGGATGGCTCATTGCCAGCTATACCACCAATAAATCAGCTGACCCATTAATATGTAATGGGCCTCAATTTACTGTTAATTCAGATACTCCCAGAAAACCCAGGGAGCTCTTTAAAGGTAACTGCAGTAATAATTCCCCTTCATGTAAGTCAAATAAAATTACCATCTAATCTTGGAGTTGTGTCCTGTAGAAATAATTATAACAATAAATTATTTAAGGCATTTTCAGGGCAGACTACAGGATCTTGGATTCCTGGGTTCATGATTCCATTCTGGCTTTCAGCATACTGCCACAGCTCATTGTCTCTGCATTCCTGTTTCTGTTGGGAAAACTGGAAGACCCACAGTAGTGCATGGGTAACGCATACACATGAAGTTAACACTACTAACTGCACCAGCAAAACATTATGCTTCCTTTTTCAATAGCTACGTGTATGAAGAGCACATTTTTTTCTACTTTTTCTACCAGAAAGAGATAACACCATGTTCACTAAGGAATCTAAGAGTTCATGCTAATTGTAGAGTAGGAGATAATTTTCTCCTCTAGAAATTTTTCCTTGTTTTTTTCCTCCAACTGTCTGGGAGAGATAATGAAGTAGTCTCTTCCCCAGGATTAACACTTCCTAAGCCATTATGAACGGGTGGGACGTTGGTCACTGGAAAGAATGCTTGTGTCTTATGGCATCCTTCTCTTGTCTCACATTCTGGGACTTTATCTCCCAGAATGAAAGGCTTCAGTGCCAACACTTTAAAGGATCCCAGCTCCCATCTCCAGGTTGTTGAAAGGAAAAATTGAGATAATATATACAATAGCACTCTGCAGGACAATAAAACCCTGCACACACGCTGGACATGTGTAGGAAATTATTAATACAATTTAGAAATGACAATATTATACACTTAAACTCTCCATAAAAATAGTCCTCTGTGGTCTATTAATCCAAGCCCTGTCTGCAGTCTGGTATTTATACATGCAGCACGCCCTCAGAGAGCTATTCTGAACCAAATGTACACATTTAAAAAATTATAATAACTTCCAAATTACAAATAATTTTTGAATGCCACTGTAACTATTAGAATGGGTAGACAAATCCAAATGGCCATAGAAGCTTTGGAACTACTATGGTTAGCACTGTTATACAGTGTGTTAATCTTTAGAGGACTAAGCTGCTGCAAATAATAGGTTGATATACAGGTTCTATTTCCCTCTAACAAATCCAATAGGAAACCCCTCTCCAGCCACCTTTTTTGTCACATCTGAATGTTAAAAAATGGCCCCACCTTCCCCTACCAATATGAACCTCATGGATGATTCGATGAACTTCGTTTCTGAAAACAGGATGCCAGTAATAGGAATTCCTGACACGTGGATGCAAACATTCCTGTTGGTTTTATTTCTTTCATTCTTTCATGGATAGATTTTTTTCAAAATGAATACATTTAATTTTTTCTTAGTTCTTCAGTACTTGAAATCAATTTTTCTTCAAAAGAAAGGACCAGAACATTTAATAACTATCTTACGATGTGCATTAATTTTGCTTGAGTTTGAATTTCTCAACATCCATGCATATAAAATAAAACAGTTGGATTAGTGTTGCAACTTTAAACTCATTTACATTCATATCCAAGACTTGAAAACTATATTCCAACTGTCTCTGAGACCAAGCAAGCTAACATCACAAATGAGAGAAACTCTATAGTCACAGGCCAGTTCCTACCATGAACTCTCAGAAATGGAAGCTTTTAGCCAACTGTGAGTTTTGATTTGCCACAAAGCCCAGTGAGGAGTTCAACTTCTCGGCCTTGGGTAAGAATCTGCAGAGGAGATTTGCCCTCAAAGACATGTAGTCTCCCTGTAGTGGCCAACAGACAAACTCTGCCAATCAACATGGAAGTTTAGGAAGGGACTAGAGAGATGGCTCCAAGGTTAAGAGCACTGCCTGTACTTCCACAAGACCCAGGTTCAATTCCCAGCACTCATGTGGCAACTCATAACTGTCCCCAAAACTCCAGTCCATCCAAAGCCCTCTTCTGGCTTCTGTGGGCACTGTGTATGTGTGTTATGTACAGTCATACATTCAGGGAAACCCTCATTCACATAAAACAATAAGAATAAAAACTCAAAAAATATATTTTAATGCCAAAAAAGGCTTAACAGATTTACAGTTGTGTCTGTCTGCAGATGTTGGCCAGCCCTCCCTCAATGGTTTTGTACCACAACTGTAATACATACCACATATTTACAAGACTGAGTCAAGAAAGCTCACTAGAAACACACAAAGTTGGTAACGAGAGTGAAGACACAGTGTAAGGAACACATCCAGTGTTCTACAGTGAGGTGACTACGGTTCATGAAAGCCTATTACAAGTTATTAACAATAAGAGAGGAAGGGCTCAAAGATTCAAAGGTTCCAACGATAAAGGGAAAATAAGCAACTGGAGCCATTATTCTAATCTGATAGATGTACATTCTTTGTATATTTATGGATATATATTACAAACCATAAATATGTAAAACTATTATATGTTAATCAAGATTTTTTCATGCTTAAGGCAAAGGGAATACGATCTATCTTGATTTAATCACTGCATATTTTATACATACACACAAATATGAACTATCATTCTGTATAATTATAATATCTTGTAAGAATATTATTAAGATAATAATTTTAACTTAAAAATAAATAAGACTTGCATGTTGCATAATTCTTCTATCACATTAGAGATACTCAAAGAGTTGGAGTAGTTCCCATTACATTCCACAATAACTTCTAACAAAACTAGTGGTTACACCAAAGGGCCAGGGACTTTACTGTGTGGTTGTGTCTCCCAGTGATATCGAAGCTATACCCATGAAGTCTCATCCACACACCCACCCAAGCCTGAGCTGAACAAGGACACCAGTGGGCATGCCAAATGACACAGGGAAAGCCCATGAGGCCTCAACCCTTGACAAAGAACTACAGCCAACTGAGTAAACTCCTGGGACTTGGAGTTCTCCCCAGGGATAGCAAATCAATTGGTTGCATGTATGCATGTGATAACAACCGATGAAAGAAGGAAAAAACTACTAGCTACATATCTATTTTCATGGATGTTCAAAAAAGCAACTAGCATATCAAACCATTATCTTTTGTTACTTAAAACAGGACCAATTTTTTTCAGTATGTGCCAATTTTAATTAGAATTGAAAATGTTAAGAATGAAAAAAGAAAAAGAAAGAGAAAATGTTAAGAATAGGGGCTAGACAGGTGGCTCAGTAGTTCAGAGCACTTGCTGGTCTTATGAAGGGCCTGATTCTGAGCACCCACACTAAAGAGCTTATAACCACCTCTAACTATGGCTCCAGGGAATCTAGCACCTTCTTCTGGTTTCCATGGGCGCCAGCAAACATGTGCACATACATTTAGACACACATATGCATTAATTAAAACACAATAACTCTTTTTAAATATAAGGCATATAATTGCATATACAGATAATAAAAATTATAATGATTTGCAAGTTTCTGATTATTTACAAATGCTAACATCTGTTGCCACTAAAAATGTGTATTTCTACTATTTATTTCAGGTTGCAGAAAAATATAATTGAGAAATTATTTCACCTGAATAGGCTGAGTATCTTTGGCATCTGTTTCAGTGACAGAGTGAGCATAACTGTCAGCCACGAGACTCTTGGGTGTCAAGCTACACTTGTTGGAACTGTTGGGCAGAGAAAAATGTTCAGGCTTCAAATTGTGGCCTTGTGGCATGCAGTAGCATGAGTTTAATTTTTTAAATGAACACTATGGGCACTTGGTTGCCTGATAGGCTTAGAGACAATGAAGCATTGGGAAGATGGTCTGTGCCTCTTGTTGGGTATATCCGCAAAACAAGAGCAAATAACACGTGCTGCGTTCAGTCGCCACAGAAGGTAAAGGACTGATTTATATGACGGCACTTAAAAATAACTATAAAACAACTGTACTGTAATTGTAGCTATTAGTATGCAGAAGGCCCATGATTCCATGAAGGTAGAAACAGTCCCCCATCACTGCTCCTAATTTTAGACTGCAATCAAGCTCATTTACAGGGGTTTAGGAGCAGGAGTACCAGTCTGCTTTTCAGATACCACCACTTATGGTGAACCTGCCTCATACGCCTCATGGCTCCCCACAGGAGATTCTTTTAAAGTGTTTGGACTATCAAATGCCAAGCAAAACATCATTGACAAACCCAACGGCTGCTTGTACTGCCCAAGGTCAGTCGGCTGGATGACGTTGCAATCAGCCCATGGGCAGCAGCAGAATAGGCCACAAGGATGAGAGCACAAGGTGGACACGTGAGGGGAGCTGGCAGTAGGGACACATGAGCTGCACACAGCCCCACACACCGGTATTTGTGTAGCAATCCTATGCACCAGTACTGAGTGAAGAAGCCGTGGGTAGCTCATCCCTGCAACCCTAGAACTCAGGAGGCAAAGGCACAAAGATCTCTGTGAGTGTGAGGTCAGCTCCAGTTACACAGTAAGACCTTGTCTTGAAAAGGGAAAAGCAGTAAAAAGAGCACAGCGGCATGATACTCAAAAGGATGGCCCCAAAATGCAAGCTATCAAGAGGAGGAGGAAGAGGAGGAAGAGGGAAGGAGGAGGAAGAGAGAAGGAGGAGGAAGAGGGAAGGAGGAGCAAGGGGAGAAGGGGAGGGGGAGGAAGAGGAAGAACCTTGCAAAGATGTCTGTGACTGTCCTGAGCTCATCTCTCTGATGTGTGCATTTGCTCCTCTGGCTTCTCACAAACCATTATCAGCTCTGTGAGGTATCATCAAAGTACACAAGAGAAGGACTCAGTATTACAAAGCAAGGATGATGCTGTGTGGCGTGACCGGTCTTCTCAGAAGTACCATAGAAATAGCAGCCAGAAGAGGTGACCAGATAGTAACAAAAGGAAGCTGGAGGGCCACCTTCCACCACGCCCCCTTTTTCTGACAAGCAGTAGCTACACAAGCAGCCAATCAGCTCTTCCCATCAATCCACAGTCTACTCCGTTTGGTGTGATTCAGCTCAGCAAGTATTTCCTATCACCGACCTGTCCATGCCAGATCTGAGGATTCTGGCACTAGTAAGAGATATTCACAGAGCCAGATGTTTGGGTGCTGAGCAAATAGCCTACTGCTGTGTTGGGGGAGGGGGTCCTGGTTACACATGTTTGAGAAAGTAAGCAAACCCACCAGCAATGCAGGAGTGCTCCTCTTTCTCCACATCCTCGCCAGCATCTGCTGTCTCCTGAGTTTTTGATCTTAGCCATCCTGACTGGCGTGAGGTGGAATCTCAGGGTTGTTTTGATTTGCATTTCCCTTATGACAAAGGATTTTCACCATTTCTTTAAGTGCTTCTCGGCCATCTGATATTCCTCTGTTGTGAATCCTCTGTTTAGTTTTATATCCCCTTTTGTGGGGGTGTTGTTTGGGGGATTTTTGGAGGTTAGCTTCTTGAGTTACATATTTAGATGTTAGCCCTCTATCAGATGTGGGGATTAGTGGTTTTTTTCCCAATCTGTAGCTTGCTGATTTGTCCTATTGACTATGTCCTTTGCCTTACCTAAGCTTTTCAGTTCCATAAGGTCTCATTTATCAATTCTTGCCTGAGCCATTGGAGCTCTGTTTAGGAAACTTCCCCATGTGCCAATGAGTTTGAGGCTCTTTCCCACTTTCTCCTCTAATAGATTGGGTGTATCTAGTTTTATGTTGAGGTCCTTGATCCACTTGGACTTGAGCTCTATTGTTGGTGGGACTGCAAACTGATATAACTCTAGAAATCAATCTGGAGGTTCCTTAGAAAATTGAAAATAGATCTACCTGAAGACCCAGCTATACCACTCTTGGATGCATACCCAAAAGATGCCCCACCAGGCCACAGGAGCACATGCTACTATGTTCACAGTAGTCTTATTTGTGATAGCCAGAAGCTGGAAACAACCCACATGTCCCACAATGGAAGAATGGATACAGAAAATGTGGTACATCTACACAATGGAATAGTATTCAGCTGTTAAGAACAAGGACAGCATCAGTTTTGCAGGCAAATGAATGGAACTAGAAAATATCCTGAGTGAGGTAACTCAGACCCAAAAGGACAGGCATGGTATATACTCACTAATAGGTGGATATTAGCCACAAAGGTTCAGAATATACAGGATAAAATCTTCAGAACTCAAGAAGGTTAACAAGCCAAAGGGCCCCCGTGAGGATGCTTCATTCCCACTTGGGAGGGAGAAGAAAGCAATCACAGAGGGCAGGGGGAAAATGGGACCTCTATGGGAGAGGGGAGGGAGAGGGGAAAGGCGGAACATGATCAGGCACTTGTGAGGAGAAACGGGAGTGAAGCTCTGAGGGCCAGCAGAATGAATGGAAATGCACAACCTCAGGAGGTAGGAGGTAGGGGACCCTCTAGAATGTACCAGAGACCTGGGAGGTGAGAGACTCTCAGGACTCAAAAGGAGGGACCTTAGATGAAATGCACTGCAGTGGGGAGAGGGAACTTGTAGAGTCCACCTCCAGTAGACAGACTCCATCAAGTGGAGGGATGGGGTTGCCATCCCGATTCTAGGTCAAAAACTCTGACCTGGAATTGTTCCTGTCTAAAAGAACTACAGGGACAAAAATGGAGAAGAGCCTGAAGGAAATGAGGTCCAGTGACAGGCCCAACTTGGGCTCCATCTCAAGGGGAGACTCAAAGACTAATACCATTGCTAACGCTATGGTGTGCTTACAGACAGGAGCCTAGCATGGCTGCCCTCTGAGAGGCCCAACAAAGCAGCTGAAAGAGTCAGACACAGATACTTACAGCCAACCAGTGCACAGAAGCCGGGAACCACTGTGGCTGAATTAGAGAAAAGCTGGAAGAAGCTGAGGAGGGCGGCAACCCCATAGGAAGACCAGCAGTTTCAACTGACCTGGGTTGCTGAGTCCTCTCAGACACTGAGCCATCAACCACGCAACATACACCAACTGGTCCGAGGCCCCAGACACATACACCAGCAGGACTGCCTGGTCTGGCCTCAGTGAGAGAAGAAGAGACTTGAGGCCCCAGGGAGTGGGGAAGCCTGGCAGGGTGGGGACATCCTCTTGGAGACAGGAGAGCAGGAATGGGTTGAGGAACTGTTAGAGGGTGCACAGGGAGGGGAATAATGTCTGGACTGTAAAAAATAAAGATAATTTTTAAAAAAAGAAAGGAGGCAACGTCTGAACTGGCCAGTAATCCCAAAGAGGATTACAGCGAATTTTACACAGTTTAATTCACTGTCGTAAGTACTTCTGTGGTTTGCATAATTTAATATAATTGTGAAGTTAACTCTACTGCAAGCAAATAAGCAGAGGGAGGTGGGGAGTAGTATGAGCAAAGGTGACGGAGAGGCCAAGTGCCACGGGCAGGAAACCGTGAGGCACACGAAGACAGGAGAAAGGGTGAGGGCCAGCATGCTGTGTTCTTCCACAGAGCCTTATCTCCTTCTGCTCCCCATCTGATCTGTGCTCTCTGCTTGTCTCCCCCTCCACTAGAAGTGCGTACTTTGGGGTGAGACTCAGAAGTACACTTGGCTGGCAGTAGGGGACAGGTTACAGTTTCTTGCTACTTCATGGGGGGAGGGAGGGATCCTCAGGGCAGAATGATATTCCCATCAACATAGAAACTCAGCTCCAAATGCAGACAAGTCCAGCACTCCCAAGGTAGGACCAGTGGAGTCACAGAGGAACTCCATCAGTGGCATCTACAGCCAGGGAGCAAAAGGAAGACTTGAAAACGGAAGGCCATAGGAGGCCTCGCTGACATTTGAGAGTGACTATCAAAGGCGTCCCTAGAACACTCATTTATAGCTTGTCCAAACTTGAGCAAAGTTTCACCTAGCTGCACGGGAAGACACTCATCCAGCTGGAAACTGGGAATTTGGTTACTAGGGAGAAATGGAGTATAATTGTTCGATATAACTGTCAGGTTCTTTCCATGGTAATCTCATTAACCTCTTGCTCCTAGAACTAACTGGCTTGGACCCAACTAGACTACAACATGTTTGCAAGCAAGAGTTGCATTCTGCTGTTCACACAGTGCTTCATGACATCCAGCACTTGCCACACATCCAACAAATGAGGTAGAAAAAAAAAAAAAACAACACTGAGGAGCACCAAATGAAACAAACACATTCTTCTGTGTTTCTGGCTTCTTTTCTGTTATATTTTTTAACTAAGTATCCAGAGAGAGTTTTAATGTTAGCTCAAGCGTTGTTAGACGGCCTTGCTCACTTGCCTCGACAAAATATACTTATTAACAAAGGAGAAGCTACCCCTTCAGTGTGATAGCCCACAGCACAGTGGTTTTTAAAATAATCAACAGTGTTTAGTCCTTCCTGTGTTTGCTCTTCAGAAGTATGGGATGGAAGGTTTTTGTCTGCTGGTGCTTATCTTATTTAAGCTGTCGTGACAGGGATGGCCTTGCACTTGCTAGGAAGGGCACTCCCCTGGATAGTCCACAATTTAGAAACATAAAAAGTGTTCTAGATCCAAGTCTGATGAGTATTAAAGTAGTCTGCTAATTTGAGCTTTTTTTTTAAGTATAATGATGGCACTGCCGAGATGTCTCAGCAGTTAAGAATCTTGGTTGCTCTTCCAAAGGACCTGGCTTCAATTTCCAGCCCCGACATGTTAGCTTGCAGCCATCTTAATCTTTGTTTCTGGCTTCCAAAGGTATCATGCACCTACATTGTTGCGTTTAATAATAAATTAGCTACCACGCTACTGGCGTCGGGTAGCCGGGGAGCTTGGCCTGCTCTCATCTCAGTAGACTGACCCGGAGCTCTGAAATCTCTCCACCCCATTGGCTAAGGGCCCATGGCGGGCCACACCAGCCCCACGCATCCAAATTCCCACGGATAGTCGGGGTGCGCTCCTCTCAAACCCACACTTTGCTGCCATACCTTTCTCTCTGGAACCCAGCTGAGTCACCTAGAAGGAAAACACACAATCTTAGTTTAGAATCAACAGTCATTGAGAGCAGCAACTAACATCCTAATTTATAAACCATTGTAAGTTAAATCCTCTGGTGGTGAATCCTGGCGGATACAGATCCGCCATCTAAACCGGGAGCCTCTTGTTAGCTCTTATTGCCCTCCAAGCTCTCCCTGTCCAAAAAGCAAGTCCTTTTTCCTGTCTCTTCTCTTTCCCTCTCCCACTCGGAAGTCCTGCCTACCAATCACCCTGAAATCCTTATTCATTAGGGAAAGGTTCTGCCACATTACATGATACACACATACATGGAGTCGATATTCTCATATACATAAAAATAAATTTTTAGTTAAGTATAACGTTAAAGTGACTGGTCTAGACTTCTTCTATACTTATAAAATTCCTGTTGAAAGCAATTTCAGAAATGCAATTCCTAAAATACCTTTAACAACCCAGAGCTGAAGGCAGACATAGTGGAGAGACCTTAGACATAGCACTCAGGACACAGAGTCAAGAAGATCTGAAGTTCAAGATAGCAAGTTTTAAGCCAACTGGGCTGTATGAGACTCTGTCGCCTCAAATTTTTAAATTTAAAATGATAATAAAGAATGCCAAATTGGTTGAATGTCATAATAGCAGTTACTTATTTCAGTAAACAATAAGTATTTAACGTGATATATATTATATATGTGTGTGCACATGTGTATAGTTACATCTCTGATATTTAACAGAATTTTACATTGTAAATAATGTACATTAAATTATATTTACATAACACTTACATATACCATATATGCATTTGCACATATACAAGCGCACATATAAATGTGTTTGCATATGTATTCTATTATTTTATGGATAACACAGCCAAAAATAGATAAGGAAAATTGTTTCTAATCCAGGTCTTTCTCAACATGAAGGGTTTACTGGCTCAAATTTATTTCCAATAATTACTAAAAAAAAACCAAAACAATTAAAAGAAAATACTCCAACAAGCTAATAAAAGTACACTAACAAGATGATCAATTTTAATCATGTAATAATGTCTTTTTCCAGAGAAACTGAAGGCATTTTATAGACATCAATTTTCCTGAGAGAAAACACAGACCGCCTCTCCCCTGCCAGGGACTCTTGGCTCTTAATGCAATGCTGGGCCATTACCTGATATGTGGAGAATTTTATATTAACCACAAGGAAAAGGCTGAATCAATAATGTTGCTTAGAATGGACGCGGCACTTCTCATCTTCCCAGCACACAAACAACACTGACAAATTAAGCCTCCCTGGATCCCAGTGAGACTGGGACAGAGTCACGATCTGTCACCTCGGCATGGAGAAAGACAGGCCAGCCCACTGCCCTCACTGGGCATTTGAGGAGCAAGGGTGAGAGATGGACTGAGGCCTCTGGGCTGAGCCGTGCACCACGCCCAGATCACACAAAACCTCATGCCCCAGCCTCACTCTAGCTTTGGAGAACAGCGGTCTTGAAACTCGGGCGCCCCATTGTCTGAGGCAGCATAGAGAATGTGTTTTCAAGTAGAATATCTATCAATCAACACATATCGATTTTCTTTAATCCTGTCCACAGAGCCTTCCTTCTTCTGAAGAGCCTCTGTGATTTGAAGAAACGTATCACCTATCTGTCAGGCATGTATAATTCATGAAGGCCCTTTCATTCAAGGTCTGAGTCCAAAGCCTGCAATTCGCGAGTTATTAACATGTTATTAGATATGCCCTATTAAGATCCGTAGACATCCAGCATCCTACACAAAAGCAAGAGAGACGCTATATAAATTTTCACTTGCATGATTACGCTTAGAGAACTCTGATTTTAACACTCCCCCTATGAATCCATCTCACAGAACAGACTGCCGCAATAAAACAAGCCAAAAATTACCTTTGACTTTAAACTCATTAGTTTAAAACAAGTCTGCTTTTAGATGACTCTCTCTTGGAATATGTGTTTTCCATCCTGTGTACAATGCCTGTCAGTACTGACTACTCAACAGGAATTCTTGGGAATTTATCACCAACACAGACTCCTGAATTGGTATTAAATAATCTACTTTATAAGTAACCAACTTAAAAATAACAAATAGTATTTAATTCATGACGCAACATGCCCTTCATGTCATCATGCAAAGTAATGTTACCTTTTAGTATGTCCAAAAACATGTGGCAGGAATCTCTATTAGTCTGGTAAGGAACTTTTTATATCTATCATTGTTTTACATGTAGCAAAAGTAGAAGGCTAGTTGTCGCCACTCCTAAGGAGGGGTCATAAGTCTATTGTGTGACGAGCTACTTCTGTTTAGTCTCCACAGCTGTAATGTCAACCTAGTGGGAATAATAAGCACACATTGCTCATGTAACCTCGGAATCTGCCTAAAACTAGGGATCCAGCAGCAGATCCTAACAAAGGCGTCATGGAAGGCGCCCTTGGAGAACGTCCTAGATCCTGGAGCTGAGGGGAAATGGGGTTTTGTCTAGCTTGGTTTTGTGCAGGTCTTGTGCACATAGGTAGCCACACTGAGTTCCTGTGTGTGATGAGGGCAGTTCTCGTGTGCAGAGAGTCAGATAGGCAGCAGGCAGAGGTCACTGGCCAGTGGGAGGGAATGGAGAGTGGCCTGACTGGGACCCCCGCAAGCTAGGAAAGCCTAGAGCTGGCTGCTGCAGGGCTGCTAGCCACAGTTGGACCATGGCTTCAAAAGATGGCAGGGGACCAGCAGAGATTTGTAGGCATAGTGAGGGGCCAAGGCAAGAGAGGAGTCTCCTGAATAATAAATCCAACCATTATAAACAATAAAGCCCCTTTTTCCTCAAAAGATATCTTGAACCAGAATTGAAGGTGATGTTTCAACTTCAAAAGAAGGGTCCCAGCCCTTGGTCCTGCCAAGATTGGACCCTCAGTATAGGGGATTGTGAGGGAGGGTAAGGGGATGGATGGGGAGGGGAACACTCTTTTAGACAGAGGGGAGGGGGCAATAGGGGGATTATGGACAGGAAACCGGGAAAGGGAATAATATTTGAAATGTAAATAAAGAAATATCCAATAAAAAATGCTTTAAAAAAAGAAGGGTCGCCTTCTCAAAAGTTCATAAAATGAGCTCAGTAGCCTACTGCAATGCCACTCTGTCTGTCTGAAGTCAAGGGGGGCGAGGAAGAGGGTTAAGTATCAGCAAATGGGTTAAATAGTCCCCATACGCTAAAAGTATGAAGACACTATTGTGAATACCCTCATACCCACCACCAAAGTTTAGCCCACATTCACATTCTACAACAGTTTTCCTTTCCTTTGCTTGCTCAGTTCTTTTTAGAAATAAAACATTACAGATATACATTGACCCTGCTCTGTTTTTCTCCTTTCTCAAGAGGCAAACATCTCCAAATTCCTGTTTAGCTTTCATGGATGTTTGTTGTGTGATTGTATAACACTTGTGGTCTTGTGTGCTTTTATAATTAAAGGAACATGTTTCAAATTATATGTGTGCAGTGGCCCTGTTGTGTCCAGAAAACACCATTTCACAGCAGTCGCCCACTATGCCTGGCTCTTACAATCCTAGGTCCTGGGGTCTTTGGTAGAGGGAATATGGTCCAGGTGTCCTATTTGAGACGGGCAGGTCTACTGTGTCTTATTCTTTGCATGCCGAGTCAGTCATCTTAGCCTCTGTGTGACTGTGGTGTGCTGATGGCACTGGTACCTATTTGGCATCTTCTCCCCCACTTTTCTCTGATTAGAAGCAACACCGCCATGAACCTCCTGGTGTTTGTCTCCTAATGCACGTGTGTAAGTGACATGTATGTATGTGAACTTTTAACACATTGGAGAACACACAGCCTATTAAATCAAATCAACACTCTAGTTACTCACCCTAAAAATAATACCATGGCATGTTCAAGTTTCAGAGAATAGTTCGAAACTGCCATTTCATTTTTTCAGGCCATGACTCAGACTATATAAAATCATCTAAATGGAGATAAAGAGTGGGTACCCAGAAGTCTCGCAGAACTGGAAGCTCTGATTCGGTGGCTGTGACTCCGCAGGGTCTGGTCTGAGCTTTAAGTCTGGTTGACAGAGTTGAGTGTCTAATTTAAGATATATGCCAAGGAGACCTAAATAGCAAAGGAAATGAGAATAGATGTGCTGAGTGAAAGAAAAAAAACTTGACAGGTCCGGATGTACATTTCATGGAACAAGTTTCAAAACCCCAGGGGTGCATCCAACATCCAGTTACACAACACGAGCTGCAGAGAGAGGAGCGCTTCAGAGTCTGAATTTTTTTTTCTATCTAACAATCTTGGGCTATCTAACAATCAGAGTCTGTCTTGGTTCACCCAGCGCTTCAGCACTCCTCTGGTGTGATATCAAAGAGTCCCCTGGTCAGAACATGCCCTCTGGGTAACTGAAGCAAGCGTGAAAAATACTGAGCAGCAGTCCCCTGTAGGAGAAAGGCAAGGCTCCATAGGAAGAAACAATGAACCCATCTTCCTGAGCCAATGGAGGATATGTGGGACAGTGAAAGACACCCTGGCTCTCAGCTGAGGAGGATGGAATCCCGGAGACCCTGAGGGACAGTGGGTGCTTCGCCTGTCTCCCAGGAAACCAGATGGTCACTAGCCCACAGTCCTCCATAGGTTTGTAACCATCAGTCACGTAAGGGCAATGGCCCAACCCGACCACAGGTCACATAGGCTCAAGGCAGATCTCCTTTATAATGAGGTACCTAAAGACCTGGAGGCTTAGCCAATGAATTTCCCTTCCCTGACGCTCCTCCCTGTAAAAAGTATTAAATCTCAGACCCACTTAGTGTACATAGCAAATTCAAAATCACTCTGGACTACACCGTCGGTATATGGAGAAGGCTCAGCCAGTGATGTGCTTGCTTGCAAACGTGGAGATCTGTGTTCATGCCCCCGACAGCCACATAAAAAGCTGGACACAGCACACATCCACTTGTGGAATTGGCTGCTTTATCGCACTTACCACTCTCAGGAATGCATACTTAATATCAAAGCCGGATATGAAATGAAGGCACTCTGTGTCTGCACACACACGTCTGTTACAGCTGGTGCCTGGGAAGGAAAATGAAGGATAGAAGTAACAAAGAACTCAAGTATCCAAAAAGTCAAGACCTTGGGGTAAAATCTCAAGCTGTTTTCCTTTTCTAAATGCTATTTATTTACCTATTTACCTATTTATTTATTAATAGGTGCTAGGGATCAACTCCCGGGCCTGGTGCAGGCTAGCCAGGTGTTCTACTACTGAGCCATATCCTCAACTCAAACTGCTTCTCTTCACGCCTATGTCTGTTGGTAACTACCAACAGCCTCAGAGGCCAACTGGTCATCACCCACATGAACCCAGCAGAAACATTCATTCCACCGATGTGGGAGAGCAAGCCCCAAGTCCCCATCCCTGCAGGCATCTCTAAGCTTCTGACACTGCAACAGGACATGCCAAGGTTCATGCCAAGAGCCACACAACCAAGTTTTTGCAAGAAACATATTGCAAAAAAAAAAAAAAGATTTACACGGTGTTTTAATTAACTTTACAATTTTGTGTTTGTCCACATTCATAGCTGTCCTGGAGTACAGCCCATGGGCTACAGGTTAGACATCTAGCACTACACGATAATGAGGAGAAGCCAGCTGGCAACTGTTGGATGTCTACGTGTGCAGGCTTCTCTAAGAACACAGTCTAGGTCCCTGACTTCTATTGATGTCTAATTCAGTTGGGAAAAGGCATGGAAATCAATCAAAATACAATAAACAGATTTTGTGGAAACCTTGGAAAGTAAATAAGTGGGTAAAACTAGAAATTGCAGTCCAGATTGTTTCTGAGATAGTAAAAAGCCCTCGTGCCTCATGACATTTCAGTTGAAATCCTGAGGATAAAAAGAACTCAGCCATGAAGAGAAAGAGCTGAGGATGTGTATTTGAAGCCGGGGGAAAGGGTCACAAAGATTCTGAGGCACAAAAGAGCATGACATATTCCAGGCGCAGACTGGCTTTTAAAGAAATGGACTCATGACTTGAGTCTTGGGGCCAACTTGATATTGGAATATCTCAGACTGAATCAGGGCCAGAGGAACAGGACTGCCGACAAACAGGATGTTTTGGGGGGAATAAGAGACAGGCGTACTTTCCCTACATGATTTCTCCAATGATGGTATGGCTTTGCTGACGCTGGGCTAAATTCAAACAAGGTAAGACCATGCACACTGTACAAAAAAATAAATGTAATATCTTAATATGAGGCCCGTGTATCAAAGACATGTGAGTGAAAAGTCTGCCTCGTCTCTTAAAATCATCAGAGTTCTACGGTGCTCGGAACGGACATCCAAATGATGAGTCTAATGATAAGGAGAGCTCTATTAAAATTCATTGTGTCTGTTCCTGCCCCCGTACCTCCTGCTTCTCACAAATGTTTCTAGGCCTTGCCTATATCCTTAGGAGGGGTGTGTCATCCTGCACTAGCTTACAGTCCACTTGACCTACTCAATCCAGCTGTAAAGTCCATGCTCCTGTTATAGGAGAAGTCATATGACCTCAGCAGGCAACGGATGCAGCTCTTAGCCACACAACTTAGGACATAAGGTGGTGTAAAAATACCGGCAACTGTGGTTATCTGCATATGCCCACGTGAGACCAGTCCTACTATTGGTCAAGGAAGGAGGTGGGGCTCACAGGGAGATGGCCTTTTCAGTCAAATCATTGTCACGGAAAGATTAGGGAAGAGAAGCAATCGTTGTTTTCGGTTGTGCACTCTCAGCTGAACCTCTCAGGCTCCAGTCAGTCGTTCCAAACTCTATGGTTACACAGAGGGACTGGTCAGCCTTGTAGGTCCCAAATAAAATAAAATGGACAGTTCCGAGAGAGAGAGAGAGAGAGAGAGAGAGAGAGAGAGAGAGAGAGAGAGAGAGAAATTTAGGTTTACGGGTTTAGCATATGTTTTAATGAGAACATGCATTCTTACAGCAGTCTCTGATGCTCTGACTTGTTTTTGGAACCCAGTGGAATTTCTTTTATAGAGAAAATATGTCTTTCTACTTGTCAAATAATGGGTAGGTCCTTATCATCCACCATGGGATAGAAATGTGATTAATAATTATTTTTATTTTCTTATATTCTTGAATTATGTTTTCATTCCATATTTTTAGGAATAAATAGATATTTCATAACAGTGTTTGAATTTCCAGGCTTTCAAAAAATAAAACAAAAACTTCTTTTGTTTAGGACATCTATCCTGAAATGCATAATTACACTAGCTCTTGGAAACCAGAGTACAGGTATATTTTAGAGATATTTAATTTTGTTCCTCTTGATACATAATGTTTATTAAAGAAGTCCTTTTTTAAAAAACCTATGACTTAAAGTCAACTGAACAATTATTATTTTTAATCTGTAGATACATATATTGACCGCATGTTATGTCTAGGTTTTGATCCCTACTGAGAACACAAGCTCTTAAAATTTATAATTTTGATCTTCTTCTGTTTCTTTGAATGTGTATGTCATTCTTTCCATTCTGATTATTCTGGCAGAATGGAGTGGCAAAGTGTGATTTCCTTGCTAATAGTGACAAGGCTCCCATCTCACTAGTGCCATTCTCAGGGAGGAGCCCTCATCCAGCCATGAGCCGGTTTTGCCACTGATCCCCATGCAACTAAGTTTTAACTTGTGAAAGAAAGCCCAAGGGATGCTCTACTCCCAGGAAGCAAAAACAAAACAAAAAGGCTACTGCTGATGTGGTTCAATGGACTAGGCTTGTTGGGTCTTTTGGAGGGCAATCATGATAGCTTCCTGGGTTTCTTAAGGGATTATTTTTTCATTTCTTCTTTAGGGACCTCTATCGTCTTCATAACATTTGTGGTAAGGTCATTCGCTTGCGCTTCAGCTGCACTGTAATATTCGGATCTTGCTGTCGTGGGATAGCTGGGCTCTGGTGGGGCCATTCTGCCCTGACTGTTGTTGGTTGTGGTCTTACATACATGTTCATCTGGGTTTGAGATGAATAAAGGTCTAGGCACTGATTACTGGGTTTGTCTCTGTTGGCTGGGTGTTTTGTTCCTTGGTTTCTGTTTTCTCTTTGGTCTTTGTGACCTGATTTCTGGTGGCCAGTGTGACCTCTGATCCAGTAGGGAATCTCTGATCAGGCTGGGGGCTTGACCTCTGTTGACTAGCTTGGCCTTTGGTATAGCAGGGGCTCTCTGTTCTGACTGATGTGCCCTGCATTTGAGCAACTGGAGTTAGGGGAACAGGCCAACCATGAAATTATTTTTTTAAGTTAGAACTAAGATGGACAACAATTGAGAAATGACAGCCTGAAGTTGTCCTCTAGCATTCAGATGTGTGTACACATGATCATGCACACACACATACACACACACACACACACACACACACAGAATGAACAACATAAACACAATATCGTGTGCATGCACACACACACACACACACACACACACACACACACACACACAATTTCCTAGAAAAGGAAAGTTGGTGCTCAGTCTAACCATTGGGCAGCAAAGTCTCTGGAGTATCCAGGTGGTTCTGAGCAGCCAGCTTGTTAAAAGAGTTCAGCTGCAAAAGAAAGAACAGAGAGCTTCTGACAGGAAGTAGGGGCTTGCAAGGCACAGATGGGATGAAGAATAAACATAGTGTTTACAAAGAATTTTCTGAGAATCATGAGTTATTTTTCTCAAGTAAGCTTACAATAAGGAAACTAAGAGAGGGGCCTCGGTGGTGTCTCTCTAGATGAGTAGTTCTCAATTTGTGGATCATGACCCTTTTGGGGTTTGCATATTTAATATCCTGCACATCAGATACATTATGATGCATAACAGTAAAAAAATTACAGTTATAAAATAGCAACAAAAATAATTTTATGGTTGGGGGGTCACTACAACATGAGAAACTGTATTAAAGGGTCACAACATTAGGAATGTTGCAAGACACTAGACAGTGAGTTTTGAGTTTATGCAAAGAAGGGGTGATCGCAGAAAACAGTATTCATGCTGATGCATAGAATAATAGAACAGCTCAGGAAAGTAGACTCCATCTCTTACTCCAAACACCCTAATATGGGTTTCTTACAACATGCAAACTGAAAAGTACAGTCCTCCATGGAAAACAAGCAAAGCAACCTTGGCATTCAGCAGAATCTCAGCGTTAAAAAACACATCCCATAAATGATTGCAACAAACCTCTATGGAGAAGTCAGAAATATCTCACTTGGGGTTGGGGATTTAGCTCAGTGGTAGAGTTTTTGCCTAGCAAGCGCAAGGCCCTGGGTTCGGTCCCCAGCTCCAAAAAAAAAAAAACAAAAAAAAAAAAGAAATATCTCACTCAAGAGATTCCGTTACTTTTTCAGCAAGCAACCCAACAGAAATTCAGTTTCACAATGAGAAGAGAAAGCATAGAGCACTCCAACCTTAACAAGAGTACAGCCCACCGGGCTAACTCACTCTATTCTTCTTGCCTCTGTGGTAACTACTTATCAATAATCTGCAGCCTTGTCCCATATGGCTGGAGAAAAGGATGAGGAGTTGCAAGTGCTTCTCATCCTCAAAACATTGTCAACAGCCTTCTTTCCCCCTTGAGATTCCTCACTAAATACTATTTCTCGTTAAGTTCCATGGCCTACAGTTTTGACTACAGCATTAGCCAAGGTTGACTTGGGGTGCCCCAGACTATCACACTCTTCCCACTTGAAAACCCTCTGGTCAAGACCACCTCAACAGTGAGGACACACCTGGAAAGGAAGGGGGCCTGGAGCTACCCTGGGGACTTCACTGTTAGAGGTCACATGGGGAACAAATAAGAAAGGACACTGAGTAGTGTCCATTGTGTAGATGTACCACATTTTCTGTATCCATTCCTCTGTTGAAGGGCATCTGGGTTCTTTCCAGCTTCTGGCTATTATAAATAAGGTTGCTATGAACATAGTGGAGCATGTGTCCTTGTTATATGTTGGGGCATCTATTGGGTATATGCCCAAGAGAGGTATAGCTGGATCCTCAGGCAGTTCAATGTCCAATTTTCTGAGGAATCTCCAGACTGACTTCCAGAATGGTTGTCCCAGTCTGCAATCCCACCAACAATGGAGGAGTGTTCCTCTTTCTCCGCATCCTCACCAGCATCTGCTGTCACCTTTTATCTTAGCCATTCTGACTGGTGTGAGGTGAAATCTCAGGGTTGTTTTGATTTGCATTTTCCTGATGACTAAAGATGTTGAACATTTCTTTAGGTGTTTCTCAGCCATTCGATATTCCTCAGCTGAGAACTCTTTGTTTAGCTCTGTACCCCATTTTTAATAGGGTTATTTGGCTCTCTGGAGTCTAACTTCTTGAGTTCTTTGTATATTTTAGATATAAGCCCTCTATCAGATGTGGATTTATAAAGATCTTTTCTCAATCTGGTGGTTGCTGTTTTGTCCTAATGATAGTGTCCTTTGCCTTACCAAAGCTTGGCAGTTTATGAGGTCCCATTTGTCCATTCTTGATCTTAGAGCATAAGCCATTGGTGTTTTGTTCAGGAAATTTTCCCCAGTGGCCATGTGTTCGAGACTCTTCCCCACTTTTTGTTCTATTAGTTTGAGTGTATCTGGTCTGATGTGGAGGTCTTTGATCCACTTGGACATAAGCTTTGTACAGGGTGATAAGAATGGATCGATTTGCATTCTTCTACCTGCTGACTTCCAGTTGAACCAGCACCATTTGTTGAAAATGCTATCTTTTTTCCATTGGATGGTTTTAGCTCCTTTGTCAAAGATCAAGTGACCATATTTGTGTGGGTTCATTTCTGAGTCTTCAATTCTGTTCCACTGAACTACCTGTCTGTCTCTGTACCAATACCATACAGGTTTTTATCACTATTGCTCTGTAATACAGCTTGAGGTCAGGGATGGTGATTCCCCCAGAAGTTCTCTTATTGTTGAGGATAGTTTTAGCTACCCTGGGTTTTTTTGTTATTCCAAATGAATTTACAGATTGCTTTTTCTAACTCTATGAAGAATTGAATTAGAATTGCTTTTGGTAAAATGGCCATTTTTACTATATTAATCCTTCCAACCCATGAGGACGGAAGGTCATGAAATTCATAGGCAAATGCATGGAGTTAGAAAATATCATCCTGAGTGAGGTAATCCAATCACAGAAAAACATACATGGTATGCACTCAGTGATAAATGGATATTAGCCCAAAAGCTCTAATTACTCAAGATGCAATGCATGGACCACACGAAACTCAAGAAGGATGACCAAAATGCAAATCCTTCACTCCTTAAAAAGGGGAACAAAATATCCATAGGAGGGGATAGGAAGGCAAAGTTTAGAGCAGAGACTGAAGGAAGGACAATTCAGAGCCTGCCATACATGTGGTCCATATATATACAGCTACCAAAACTACATATGATGGATGAAGCAAAGAAGTGCAGGCCAACAGGAACCAGATATAGATCTCTCCTGAGAGACACAGCCAGAACACGTCAAATACAGAGGCGAATGCTAGCAACAAACCACTGACTTGAGAATGGGACCCCCATTGGAGGAATTAGAGAAAGGACTGAAAGAGCTGAAGGGGCTTGAAACCCATATGAACAACAGTGCCAACCAACCAGAGCTTCCAGGGACTAAGCCACTACCCAAAGACTATACATGGACTGACCCTGGGCTCCAACTACATATGTAGCAAAGGATGGCTTTGCTGGGCACCAATGGAAGGAGAAGCCCTTGGTCCTGCCAAGGTTGGACCCCCCACCCCAGTGTAGGGGATTGTCGGGGAGGCTTTAAGGGGTGGCGTATGGGGAGGGAACCCTTATAGAAGGGGGGGGGGAGGGGTTAGGGGGACTGATGGACAGGAAACCAGGAAATCAAATAACATTTGAAATGTAAATAAGAAATAACCAATTTAAAGAATGGAAAAAATAAATTAAAAAAAGAAAAGAAAGGACACTGTGTCAGAGAAGTTCCTGGTGATGATTGGGTTTGCTACTCTCTCTCTCTCTCTCTCTCTCTCTCTCTCTCTCTCTCTCTCTCTCTCTCTCTTGAATTTGGGTATAATAATTTCTTCTTCAGGTCTTGTCATCCTTTTGTTCTCAGTAGTTTTACTAGGACAGACAAAGCTTGAGAAAAGATGATAGGACTGTTAGGGACTCAGGACTTCCCAGCTGAGACATGGCTTTCTCACTGGATTTTCACATGAGCATCTGGAAGCGGTCAGGAGCAGAATGTATTAGTGTGAGGAGACTTGGAGACAGCAGAGCAAGAAACAGACAGAGCGAGGGCAGCTCAGGTGGAACCATGTAGGCTGCTGCTGCAGGCCTCACCTAAGGCCAGCCCCCACCAGGACATGTGAACTGTACAAGTCCGTAAATTACTATTTTGCGTGGTCACCTTTGACATGAGTTTTCTCCCACCAGCAAGGAAGTCGTTAATCAGGAGACAAAGAAGAGAAGGTGCTGTACCAAGGAGTGCTCGTGGTATGCGATAATTAAAGGTTTCAGTTGAGCCAGCAGAGTTCACATAAGGCTTGATACCCTGAAGGTCATCAGGAGATTTGGCAAGATCAGCTACCACACGGCGGTGACTTGGAAACAAGATTCTCCAATAGTATGGAGTGTTTCCCATGCCTGTGTGCTACTGATAGGGCTTCTGTTCCATCATGTGGGGAAAGGGGGTGTCCTGGATGGAGAGCCAGGGGTCTTTGTTTCAGGTACAGCTCAGAATTGACTAGCTGTATATTTTGGGTAAGTCACTATTTAACTTCTTGAGGTTTCACAGCTTGAGTATCTCTCAAGTGATTCTACCTGTACGGTGCTTACAAAACCACAAACATGCACACACACACACACACACACACACACACACAGGCATACGCACACGCACTAAAAGTCTCAGTATTTGCTATTTCCAGCAAACATGTTGCCCAGAAACTAAGCAAGGAGAGCAGCCACCAGGTCTTCCCAAGTCTTGTTAGCGTTCTCCCTTTGCTGCTAATCTATATTGTTTGGGCTCAATCTCATCCCGTGCCCATTACTTCCAAAGGCTACATCCCAGTGTGTGTAGCCTGTACAGAGCCGCGTGCACAGCCCTTGCCTCTGGCACCTGCACTTATTTTCCACAGCTGACAACTTCCCCATGTGTCCTCAGGGTTCCTGAGTACCCTGTTGCATGCACATCGCCACTTCCGCTAACAACCAAGACAAGAATGATGGGCTCATGGTGTCTGTCGTAGAAGGTGTCACGGGCCTTTCATCCTGAGAAGGCAATTGTTTCTCAAGAAGCTATGGTCTTAGCAACGTTGCCGTTGCTGCTGTTGCTGCTGCTGTGTGTAGTTCTGTTTGTTTCGTTTTTGTGTTTGAGACAAGGTCTCACTGTACAGCCCTGCCTGGCTGAAATGTGATGTGTAAATCAGGCTGGCCTAGAAAATCAGAGATCCTTCTGCCTCTGCATCCTAAGTACTAGGTATAAAAGTTTTTGCCATCATTCCCAGCTTACAGAGTCTTTTCTGAGGTCCGGAGTGTACACTCTCTTTTCCTTTCTTTGTAGCCTGGCCCTTGGACACTGGCCATGAAACAAAACTTGCAGTCAAGGTTAGGAACCATTAAAATGCATCCCTCTTATTTAGCTCAACTGGGATCGGGAAGAGAGAGGTTAACTTTTCAACAGGGTAACATACCGTATATATCAGCCCTAACAATGGTGTTTTTATTTCCCTGAGTCAGCTTTAAAAATAATGTTGACTTTTATGGTCAATACATTATAGATCACCATATTTATGTCAAGACATATTGGCATGAAAATAAATCAATGAAAATATTAATACACAAGCCTTGTGTTTAAATGAAACCCCTTGCAGCTCCACAGTTCCCCTCATATTTCACTGCGCGGCTCTCAGGGCCCTCACCTCGGACGCGTGTTTGCTACTGAACATGAAATTAAGGCTCATTCTCCCACACCCGCGGATCCCGGCCCGCAGCAGCTCTCTGCTCCCAGAACCCGTGGGAGAGATACCTTACCTCCTGGTCAGGTGGGCACTCCTGAGGCTGCAGAGCAGAAGAGACCACCAACACTGCCCACCCCTGCCCACATCCCTGGCCCAAGAGGAAACTGTACAAGGCCTCTGGGCTCCCGTGGGAGAGGGCCCAGGTGAGGCAGGAGCCCTGCCTGAGACACCGCCGGAACCTGAAGGAAACAGACCGGATAAACAGTTCTCCCAAATCCCGTGGGAGGGAGAGCTAAACCTTCAGAGAGGCAGACACGCCTGCGAAACCAGAAGAGACTGCTCTCTACACACATTGCTGATTCCAGAGGAAAACACCGGAGGCCATCTGGAACCCTGGTGCACGGAGGCTCCCGGAAGAGGCGGCGCAGATCTTCCCGGTTGCTGCCACCGCAGAGAGCCCGTGGGCAGCACCCCGCAAGCGAACTTGAGCCTCGGGACCACAGGTAAGACCAACTTTTCTGCTGCAAGAAAGCAGCCTGGTGATCTCGGGACAAACGGAGGCAGAATTCCTCTAGGACCGGGCACGTCGTGTGTTTACCGGAAGTCCCACACCCGCGGATCCTGGCCCGCAGCAGCTCTCTGCTCCCAAAACCCGTGGGAGAGAGACCTCGACGCCTGGTCAGGTGGGCACTCCCTGAGGCTGCAGAGCGGAAGAGACCACCAACACTGCCCACCCCTGCCCACATCCCTGGCCCAAGAGGAAACTGTATAAGGCCTCTGGGCTCCCGTGGAGAGGGCCCAGGGAGGCAGGAGCCCCTGCCTAAAACACCCGGAACCTGAAGGAAACAGACCGGATAAACAGTTCTCTGCACCCAAATCCCGTGGGAGGGAGAGCTAAACCTGCAGAGAGGCAGACACGCCTGCGAAACCAGAAGAGACTGCTCTCTGCACACATTGCTGATTCCAGAGGAAAACACCGGAGGCCATCTGGAACCCTGGTGCACGGAGGCTCCCAGAAGGGGCGGCGCAGATCTTCCCGGTTGCTGCCACCGCAGAGAGCCCGTGGGCAGCACCCCGCGAGCGAACTTGAGCCTCGGGACCACAGGTAAGACCAACTTTTCTGCTGCAAGTGACCTGCCTGGTGAACTCAAGACACAGGCCCACAGGCACAGCTGAAGACCTGTAGAGGGGCAAAACTACACACACGAAAGCAGAACACTCTGTCCCCATAACTGGCTGAAAGAAAACAGTAAAACAGGTCTACAGCACTCCTGACACACAGGCTTATAGGACAGTCTAGCCACTGTCAGAATTAGCAGAACAAAGTAACACTAGAGATAATCTGATGGCGAGAGGCAAGCGCAGGAACACAAGCAACAGAAACCAAGACTACATGGCATCATCGGAGCCCAATTCTCCCACCAAAACAAACATGGAATATCCAAACACACCAGAAAAGCAAGATCTAGTTTCAAAATCATACTTGATCATGATGCTGGAGGACTTCAAGAAAGACGTGAAGAACTCCCTTAGAGAACAAGTAGAAGCCTACAGAGAGGAATCGCAAAAATCCATGAAAGAATTCCAGGAAAACACAATCAAACAGTTGAAGGAATTAAAAATGGAAATAGAAGCAGTCAAGAAAGAACACATGGAAATAACCCTGGATATAGAAAACCAAAAGAAGAGACAAGGAGCTGTAGATACAAGCTTCACCAACAGAATACAAGAGATGGAAGAGAGAATCTCAGGAGCAGAAGATTCCATAGAAATCATTGACTCAACTGTCAAAGATAATGTAAAGCGGAAAAAGCTACTGGTCCAAAACATACAGGAAGTCCAGGACTCAATGAGAAGATCAAACCTAAGGATAATAGGTATAGAAGAGAGTGAAGACACCCAGCTCAAAGGACCAGTAAATATCTTCAACAAAATCATAGAAGAAAACTTCCCTAACCTAAAAAAAGAGATACCTATAGGCATACAAGAAGCCTACAGAACTCCAAATAGATTGGACCAGAAAAGAAACACCTCCCGTCACATAATAGTCAAAACACTAAACGCACAAAATAAAGAAAGAATATTAAAAGCAGTAAGGAAAAAGGTCAAGTAACATATAAAGGCAGACCTATCAGAATCACACCAGACTTTTCGCCAGAAACTATGAAGGCCAGAAGATCCTGGACTGATGTCATACAGACCCTAAGAGAACACAAATGCCAGCCCAGGCTACTGTATCCTGCAAAACTCTCAATTAACATAGATGGAGAAACCAAGATATTCCATGACAAAACCAAATTTACACAATATCTTTCTACAAATCCAGCACTACAAAGGATAATAAATGGTAAAGCCCAACATAAGGAGGCAAGCTATACCCAAGAAGAGGCAAGAAACTAATCGCCTTGGCAACAAAACAAAGAGAAGAAAAGCACAAAACACAACCTCACATCCAAATATGAATATAACAGGAAGCAATAATCACTATTCCTTAATATCTCTCAACATCAATGGCCTCAACTCCCCAATAAAAAGACATAGATTAACAAACTGGATAATGCAACGAGGACCCTGCATTCTGCTGCCTACAGGAAACACACACTCAGAGACAAAGACAGACACTACCTCAGAGTGAAAGGCTGGGAAACAACTTTCCAAGCAAATGGTCAGAAGAAGCAAGCTGAGTAGCCATTCTAATATCAAATAAAATCAATTTCAACTAAAAGTCATCAAAAAAGATAAGGAAGGACACTTTATATTCATCAAAGGAAAAATCCACCAAGATGAACTCTCAATCCTAAATATCTATGCCCCCAAATACAAGGGCACCTACATACGTAAAAAAGAAACCTTACTAAAGCTCAAAACACACATTGCACCTCACACAATAATAGTAGGAGATTTCAACACCCCACTCTCATCAATGGACAGATCATGGAAACAGAAATTAAACAGAGACGTAGACAGACTAAGAGAAGTCATGAGCCAAATGGACTTAACGGATATTTATAGAACGTTCTACCCTAATGCAAAAAGGATATACCTTCTTCTCAGCTCCTCATGGTACTTTCTCCAAAATTGACCATATAATTGGTCAAAAAACGGGCCTCAACAGGTACAGAAAGATAGAAATATTCCCATGCGTGCTATCGGACCACCACGGCCTAAAGCTGGTCTTCAATAACAATAAGGGAAGAATACCCACATATGTGGAAACTGAACAATGCTCTACTCAATGATAACCTGGTCAAGGAAGAAATAAAGAAAGAAATTAAAAACTTTTTAGAATTTAATGAAAATGAAGGTACAACATACCCAAACTTATGGGACACAATGAAAGCTGTGCTAAGAGGAAAACTCATAGAGCTGAGGGCCTGTAGAAAGAAACAGGAAAGAGCATATGTCAGCAGCTTGACAGCACACCTAAAAGCTCTAGAACAAAAAGAAGCAAATACACCCAGGAGGAGTAGAAGGCAGGAAATAATCAAACTCAGAGCTGAAATCAACCAAGTAGAAACAAAAAGGACCATAGAAGAATCAACAGAACCAAAAGTTGGTTCTTTGAGAAAATCAACAAGATAGATAAACCCCTAGCCAGACTAACGAGAGGACACAGAGAGTGCGTCCAAATTAACAAAATCAGAAATGCAAAGGGAGACATAACTACAGATTCGGAGGAAATTCAAAAAATCATCAGATCTTACTTATAAAAGCCTATATTCAACAAAACTTGAAAATCTACAGGAAATGGACAATTTCTAGACAGATACCAGGTACCGAAGTTAAATCAGGAACAGATAAACCAGTTAAACAACCCCATAACTCCTAAGGAAATAGAAGCAGTCATTAAAGGTCTCCCAACCAAAAAAGAGCCCAGGTCCAGACGGGTTTAGTGCAGAATTCTATCAGACCTTCATAGAAGACCTCATACCAATATTATCCAAACTATTCCACAAAATTGAAACAGATGGAGCACTACCGAATTCCTTCTATGAAGCCACAATTACTCTTATACCTAAACCACACAAAGACCCAACAAAGAAAGAGAACTTCAGACCAATTTCCTTATGAACATTGACAAAAAATACTCAACAAAATTCTGGCAAACCGAATCCAAGAGCACATCAAAACAATCATCCACCATGATCAAGTAGGCTTCATCCCAGGGGGCATGCAGGGATGGTTTAATATCTGGAAAACCATCAACGTGATCCATTATATAAACAAACTGAAAGAACAAAACCACATGATCATTTCATTAGATGCTGAGAAAGCATTTGACAAAATTCAACACCCTTCATGATAAAAGTCCTGGAAAGAATAGGGAATCCAAGGCCCATACCTAAACATAGTAAAAATATATACAGCAAACCAGTTGCTAACATTAAACTAAATGGAGAGAAACTTGAAGCAATCCCACTAAAATCAGGGACTAGACAAGGCTGCCCACTCTCCCTACTTATTCAATATAGTTCTTGAAGTTCTAGCCAGAGCAATCAGACAACAAAAAGGAGATCAAGGGATACAGATCGGAAAAGAAGAAGTCAAAATATCACTATTTGCAGATGATATGATAGTATATTTAAGTGATGCCAAAACTTCCACCAGAGAACTACTAAAGCTGATAAACAACTTCAGCAAAGTGGCTGGGTATAAAATTAACTCAAATAAATCAGTAGCCTTCCTCTACACAAAAGAGAAACAAGCCGAGAAAGAAATTAGGGAAACGACACCCTTCATAATAGACCCAAATAATATAAAATACCTCGGTGTGACTTTAACCAAGCAAGTAAAAGATCTGTACAATAAGAACTTCAAGACACTGAAGAAAGAAATTGAAGAAGACCTCAGAAGGTGGAAAGATCCTCCATGCTCATGGATTGGCAGGATTAATATAGTAAAAATGGCCATTTTACCAAAAGCGATCTACAGATTCAATGCAATCCCCATCAAAATACCAATCCAATTCTTCAAAGAGTTAGACAGAACAATTTGCAAAATTCATCTGAATAACAAAAACCCAGGATAGCTAAAACTATCCTCAACAATAAAAAAGGACTTCAGGGGAATCACTATCCCTGAACTCAAAGCAGTATTACAGAGCAATAGTGATAAAAACTGCATGGTATTGGTACAGAGACAGACAGATAGACCAATGGAACAGAATTGAAGACCCAGAAATGAATCCACACACCTATGGTCACTTGATTTTTGACAAAGGAGCCAAATCCATCCAATGGAAAAAAGATAGCATTTTCAGCAAATGGTGCTGGTTCAACTGGAGGTCAACATGTAGAAGAATGCAGATCGATCCATGCTTATCACCCTGTACAAAGCTTAAGTCCAAGTGGATCAAGGACCTCCACATCAAACCAGACACAGTCAAACTAATAGAAGAAAAAACTAGGAAGCATCTGGAACACATGGGCACTGGAAAAATTTCCTGAACAAAACACCAATGGCTTATGCTCTAAGATCAAGAATCACAAATGGGATCTCATAAAACTGCAAAGCTTCTGTAAGGCAAAGGACACTGTGGTTAGGACAAACGGCAAACCAACAGATTGGGAAAAGATCTTTACCAATCCTACAACAGATAGAGGCCTTATATCCAAAATATACAAAGAACTCAAAAAGTTAGACCAAGAGGGGAGACAAATAACCCTATTAAAAAATGGGGTTCAGAGCTAAACAAACAATTCACAGCTGAGGAATGCCGAATGGCTGAGAAACACCTAAAGAAATGTTCAACATCTTTAGTCATCAGGGAAATGCAAATCAAAACAACCCTGAGATTTCACCTCACACCAGTGAGAATGGCTAAGATCAAAAACTCAGGTGACAGCAAATGCTGGCGAGGATGTGGAGAAAGAGGAACACTCCTCCATTGTTGGTGGGGTTGCAGACTGGTACAACCATTCTGGAAATCAGTCTGGAGGTTCCTCAGAAAATTGGACATTAAACTGCCTGAGGATCCAGCTATCCCTCTCTTGGGCATATACCCAAAAGATGTCCCAACATATAAAAAAGACACGTGCTCCACTATGTTCATCGCAGCCTTATTTATAATAGCCAGAGGCTGGAAAGAACCCAGATGCCCTTCAACAGAGGAATGGATACAGAAAATGTGGTATATCTACACAATGGAATATTACTCAGCTATCAAAAACAACGAGTTTATGAAATTTGTAGGCAAATGGTTGGAACTGGAAAATATCATCCTGAGTGAGCTACCCCAATCACAGAAAGACATACATGGTATGCACTCATTGATAAGTGGCTATTAGCCCAAATGCCAGAATTACCCTAGATGCCTAGAACAAATGAAACTCAAGACGGATGATCAAAATGTGAATGCTTCACTCCTTCTTTAAAAGGGGAACAAGAATACCCTTGGCAGGGAAGAAAGAGGCAAAGATTAAAACAGAGACTGAAGGAACATCCATTCAGAGCCTGCCCCACATGTGGCCCATATATATACAGCCACCCAATTAGACAAGATGGATGAAGCAAAGAAGTGCAGAAGTGTAGATCGCTCCTGAGAGACACAGCCAGAATACAGCAAATACAGAGGCGAATGTCAGCAGCAAACCTCTGAACTGAGAATAGGACCCCCGTTGAAGGAATCAGAGAAAGAACTGGAAGAGCTTGAAGGTGCTCGAGACCCCATATGTACAACAATGCCAAGCCACCAGAGCTTCCAGGGACTAAGCCACTACCTAAAGACTATACATGGACTGACCCTGGACTCTGACCTCATAGGTAGCAATGAATATCCTAGTAAGAGCACCAGTGGAAGGGGAAGCCCTGGGTCCTGCTAATACTGAACCCCAGTGAACTAGACTGTTTCGGGAGGGCGGCAATGGGGAGGGTCGGGAGGGGAAACACCATAAGGAAGGGAGGGGAGGGGATGTTTGCCCTGAAACCGGGAAAGGGAATAACACTTCAAAAATGTATATAAGAAATATTCAAGTTAATAAAAAAAAAAAAAAAAAAAGAAAAAAAAAAAAAAAAAAAAAAAAAAAAGGCTCATTCTCATTCTCCACAACTACTGCTTTTAGTCAGCCTTGTATATAAGATTTTCCCACTTTGTTCTTTTACCACAAATATACATAACTGCCTCCCATCATTAATAGGAATGTCAATTCTAATTTATGGTTTATGCTTAAACAAAATATCTCAGAGCAAAGCTCGGCTGACTTATTTTTAACAAAGGAAACTCTGCATTTGGAGACCAACTTCAGTTATTATTTTTCCATCCATGTTTTATTTTGCATTCGTATATTTCAGAAATCAACCTCATCATTTAGAAATGTTTTTAATGGGTTGAAAAAGAAAATACATTCTTTTGCATGGATCTTCTCTTTTGGTTGCTCTCTACCCTTGCAGGACACATGAACCAGCAGCCTCCAGCCCTCCTAAGGGACCTGTGCTCCAAGACTGGTGAAGACTGAATGTACAGTCACCAAGTATGGTCTGTTCATAACTCCATAAGTGCTGTCACCCCAGCCCTAGACTCTAGGAAGGACCACACAGACAAACAATACGAGTGCTAGTCCACAACAGTCAGTCCACATAGTGTGAGTGGCCTGGCCACTGGGACCAATCACGGTGTCCCTGAAGCATTCCAACAAGAACAGAAGCCAAAGGATGCCCTAGGAGACTTCAGATGTCCAATGTTTGAACACTGCAAAAACCTCAAGAAATGCTCAAGAGAGTTGCACAAAGACCCCTTCATGTTGGGTCATAGCTATCTTGGGTGCACGCAACGCAGAGGTCATGAATTGGACATACATGCTGGGATAGGGAGAATTATGGGAGGCCAGGAAAAAGCAAAAACAGCAGAGAAGCAGTGAGGTAGAGAAAGGGGGAAGGGTGAGACCGCTTGATTCAGGCAGAAGCCTGGTAGGCCTCCCTCATCTCCAACTCAGCTCATCAGCTGTTCCAGCCCACTTGCCACCCACTGCTCATTCTTTTCCTAGACCAGCAAGGTAGCCCCTAACCCGCCCCCGTGACCCAGCTCTCTGCTCTTCAAACAGCAGATACTGTGGTGAGCTTTCAAAATGCAAATCCTGCCATGTTTCTGTGCTTCTTCTGCGCAGAGGCAGACATGCAGAGAGCTAAACTTATTAGGAGGATACGAACAAACCCATCTGAAGGCGACAGACTTCTACACACTAACACAGCCAGGACTTAAAGTACCCAAAGGTCCTCAAGCTGCTACAAAAATCACAGATCATCAAGAAGCAATAAGTGGAACTGTATCCACAGTAAGACGGAGGCTGGTGCGTACTCACTTATAAGTGGATATTAGACATAACATACAGGATACCCACCCCACGCTACAGTCCACGGATGCAACGAAGATAAATAGCAAGGAGGTCCCAAGGAAGGATGATTGAATCTCACTGAGAAGGGAAATAAAAACAGTCCTCCGTGGTGAATGCAGGGAGGGAACCGGATAGGAGAGAGGATGGGGAGGGGAACGGGGTTGGGGCATCTGGTGTAGGGAGAAAAAGCAACGCAGATGTCCCTGTGGGTGTGACCTGACTAGCAGCAGAGAGTAGCATGTGGACCACTGTTTGCCTAATCCTGTCTGGAGAGGCTTTTCTTGAGGGACAGTTTGCTCAGTTTCTCAGAGGACAGTCCCTTAGAGCTGGGCACTCTGCTGCCCTTTGTGGGGACCACCTCAGTAACACATCATCAGTCCCCATATTGTCCCCCTCTGGAGACATGTTCCTCAAGTCACTCCATCCTTCCCCTCCAAAACAAATGATAACACACATGGCCAGGACTCTGCTTCCTAAGTGATCCAAGCTAGGACAACATCATCTGCCCCACCCTCTCCTTGACAAAGTGAACCTTCCCCCTGGATGGCTTCAGGGTCTGCTGCTGTTAGCTTTCTCAGTGCAAGCTACAAGCGATTCTCTCTGCTGGGTGAGAGGAAGGGATCCTGAGAGAAGTGAGGCTGGCTGGAGGGATCCTAGCTCTTTGAGGCTTTGAGATTGAGCTCAGCAGCTGCTTTTCTCTCTTGACCTACACCAAACTACTCTTTATTTCTTTATACACAACACATAGAGACTCGGGCATGATATGTTTATAGATCTTTAATGCTAAACAAAAAGAAAGAGAAACTCTTCTTGGACAGTCTCTCTTAGGGTCCTAAGCCCAGAGACAGTGATGGAGCTTCCCCCACCATGGAGTAATGTTCCAATGCATTGTCGTTTTTTTTTTTTTTTTTTTGGTTTTTTTTTTTCGGAGCTTGGGACCGAACCCAGGGCCTTTCGCTTGCTTGGCAAGCGCTTTACCACTGAGCTAAATTCCCAACCCTGTTTTGCTTTATTTTTACATCTTATACTGACACTAAAATTTCCAACTTCAGAGTCAAGTTCAAAGTTATCACACACTTCTACGGTGGTTCAACAAGAGCATCCTGTCTGCTTTTCTGGAGCAATGTCAGCTCCAGAACCGTTACTATGACAGCACAATGTTTCCATCCATCCCCATGTCCACACTGACCTGACACTTCCAGCCATGCCACATCCTTGTCAACAGAACATAAAAACCCACAAACTGCAACACAAGCTCACTCTGGAAGTGTTCACTGTATCAGATTCAGAACATTTAGGATATCCGGCCAGAGCTCAGGTACAGAGCAGTCATGAGCCCATACTGTTAAATATAATACAAAACCATTTCAAAGCTATCATACGTATTTAACTAGGACTCCAGATAAACTGTGAAAGTGGGTAGTGAATCACTAGGTAGATCTACTTAACAGTTTCCTTAAATGGTACAGTTAGCTGTTGCCCCTGTGGAGCATACATCCCAAGGCGCACATCACATGGAAACCTGAGTCTGTGTTTGGTACTGAACTTACATTTGCTATGCTTCTTCCCACACATGCATACACAGGATGAACTTTGATTTATAATGAGGCGCACGAAGGGATTAATAGCAGTCAGTAAGTACAGAACAAAACACCCTTAACAGTATAATGAAACTGTGTGCTTTGAGAACATCATCGAGTGACATGAGGGTTTCTTTGACACAAGAACTGCAGTACTTCATCTGATAACCAAATGACTACCAAGTGACTAGCAGGCAGGTAGCTTGTGCAGAATGTATACACCTGACAGAACTGATTCGTGGGACAGAACCGTACAGCAAGAGAATTTGTCCTGCCACTCTGAATGACACGCAATTTAAAACTCAAGAATTGTGCACTGCTAGAATTTTCCATTTCATTCTTTTGGACTGTGGATGACATCATACAACTGTAATCTCAGAAAGTAAGAACCAGGATAAATGGGAACTACTGTGGTCTGTTTAGTAGCTTCTCTGATTTGAGGCAATATTTTATGGCACATTATGAAGGCAGGACAAACAGTGAGTTGGGAAGTGACTTGTTATTTCTTTTCCAATCTTTGCCCTTTGGTGGGAGGGGTGCAATTGTGGTGGAGTTAGGGAAGTAAGAGAACACTCCCCTGAAATCTGGGGGAAAGAAAATCCAATATTGCCTGCATGAGTTTCCCACAGCATACAATTCTTCTGAACCTTAGCCTCTCCGCTGCAAAATGAAGAGAAAAATGTTTCCTGTTCTTACCTCCCAGAATATTCTGTGCTGTGGCCACTCACCATACAGGGCTGCTTGCAGCTAACTGTAACTCCATTTGTTTGTGTGAAAGCAACATTATAACTGTAGATGCAGACTGATACTGCGGGGATTGTTCGTAGGATTATGGGGGGAGGGGTCCTCAGTAATCATGTCTCTTCTACAGCCAAGATGCTCTGAACAGAGTCCAACCCCAATTCAGGTTTTCATCCACAGGTCGGCGAGGAGGGAGGTTGAAAACTATCTGTGGTCTTTACTGCCATCCAGTGGTCAGTTGCCAAAATAACATCAAATTATTTTCTAGTGCATTTGAAACAAAATTAATTCCAGGTAAAACACTTGCTGCATTAATCTGCCATAGAATTATTTGCACCCACATCCCTGCCACTTTAAAGAAACCATAAAAGTTTGTTATGCGAATGATTCTTTTTTGTAAATATGTATATTATGTATGTATGTATGTATGTATGTATGTATGTATTGTGCGTGTCAACAGCTGAATGCATATTCGCATTTATATATAAACAAATAGGCATATGCTAATGATTTTTGCACCATCCTATTGGTTGAGGGCCCAGACAGGAAGAAAAAGGTGGAGCAAAGGTAAATCCACCCTCCTCACTGGAGCCGGAAGTCCCATCCACCCATCTTCTGACCTGGAACATCGGAGCTCATCCTTCTGAATACTGTAAACAGCCTCTAAGAGTTCTCGGGTGGGTCCAAAGTCAGTGATCCAAGCCGAGGGCTGCCCATCAGACTGAGGCTCACAATGTGCCCTCACGGGTTCTCCAACCTTCATCAGCAAAATAGAGGAAGTGCTTGTTTCACAAAGTTTGTCGCCTGGTGTTTCACTGAGGCAGCACTGAGTCTCAGCTTCTCTGTGGGAGCTTCTCACTGAGCTTCTCTAAAACTAAGCATTTGCCAGCACCCTGACATGAAAGATTACAGGGCACAAAATGAATGAAAACTACACTTTTTACCCTCTCCCAGGAAAAAGCTTTCTTCTTGTTGTCCAGTAGATTATAAGCCAGTCAGAGGAGTGGTGAACGGTTGACATCCTGAGGCTCATAGAACCTCCTCCATCTCCCATGTCCAGAGACAATCTTCGCTGTGCCCACCTGAGCCTCACCGCGCTGGTCCTCAGCACTTAAGGACTCGAAAGCTCCACCTCCTCCTCAGGCTTGTGCCTCACGTAGTACCTCCTGCCTCAGTAGTGTCTCTCCTGTCAGCTCCCTGCTCTGTATCCATCCTTGTTGGCTTTTCTGGGGCAGAGACGATTCACCCCTACATCCTGCATCAGCCTGTCTTGGTCTGACTGGTTTCTTCCTGCTCTAGGTTCAGGTCTACAACATTATCAGTATCTTCTTCAAATACATCTGTTGGAAGGGATTTCCAGACAGTCAAGACAAATCGAGTGCAGAGATCACCTGAGAATTGTTACAATTGATTCATGCTGTCTGAAATTTCCAACAGTGTAATATCTGGAAGCTGGAGAGCAGGGGTTCTGAGAGCAGGGCTCAGTCTGAGGGCAAACATCTGAGAACCAGGAGTCCGTAAAGAATGTCTTTGAGTCTAAAGGCCAGAAAATCTTGAGCTCTGATGTTCAAGACCAAAAGATGGGACTTCCAGCTCCAGTGAGGAGGGTGGATTTACCTTTCCTTGACCTTTTCTTCCTGTCTGAACCCTCAATTGCAACCAATGATGCAATGATGGGTAAGGGAGGATCTTTCTCAATCTGATTCAAATGGCAGAATCCTCTGGAAGCACTCTCACAGGCAAAATTAAAGTAATCATGTTCTGTCAGCTCTCTAGGTTTCCATGTTTGGTGAGATGCGCACACAGATGAAGCATCACGGGACTTATTCCTTCACTACCCCAGTTAGGAATGTCCTTCCTCTCAACCCAGACTCTGCCGTCTTCGGCCATGTGGTCCCTCTGCACTTGCCGTCGCTTCTGAATGTTCCTCATCCTGTCCTTGTGCAGCCCACCTCCTGCCTACCAGGCTCCTGTGCCTTCCTCTCCTGAAGCTCACCTGCTGTCTGTTTTAAAAAACCTTCACTTGGTCCCCTCAGTGGCTGTGTCCTGCCATTTTCCATAGCTTTTGTGACCACAAAATACAATTAGCTGTAGCCATTTATTTCTAACTTCCCCACAAAGGTGCAAGATCCGGGAGGGCTGTGCCTGTGTGTGTGTGTGGTGTGGGGTGGGTGTGTGTGTGTGTGTGTGTGTGTGTGTGTGTGTGTGTGTGTGTGTGAGAGAGAGAGAGAGAGAGAGAGAGAGAGCGTGTATGTGCATGTGTGTATGTATGATGAGTGTGTGTGCATGCATGAGGATAGGAGTACATGCATTGTGGGTATGTGCATGTGTATATGTGTGTGTGTATGCATGTGTGCATGCATTGTATGTGTGTGCAGGTGCATGTGTCTGTATGTGTGTGTGTGCAGATGCAAATGCACACTGTGTACATGTGTTTGGAGGCCAGATGTTTACTTGACATTCTACCTTAGTTTTATAGAGGTGAGATCTTCAACTGGGCAGGAACTCACCAAGCAGACTAGACTGGTTTGCCAGCCCCAGGGATCCTCCTTCTCTACACTAGGTTTATGAGTATATGTCCCCTTGCCTGGCTTGTGTTTAGATATGAGATCTAGGAGTCAAAGTCGGGTCCCCATGCTTGGACAGCAAGCACTTTATCCACCCAGCTTTCTCCTTGGCAGAAGTCCTGTTGTTTTCATTGTGAAGAAAGCTGTGTAGACAGTCTCCAGCCATCAATTGAGCCCCAACATTACCCACCTTAACTTACCTCTCTTGCTATGTTTTGCTTTTCAGTGTTGTTTGGTTTTGTTTGTTTTGAAACAAGGTGTCGATTTATCTGGCTCAGTTTGGTCTCAGACTCTTGGGTTTGACTAAACTTCTTGCCTCGGCCTCCCCTGTAGTATGAACACAAGTGTGCGTACCCCACCCCGATGGCTTCACCCCACTCCTTATTTTAATTATCTTTCTTAATATTAAGTGCCTAGTGTTCAGTCCTGGGATTATACAGCTGTCAAGCCCCTGGGCTCCATGCTGATTGGCTGACCACACACTCACTGAACTTCAGGCTTCCCGTATGGCCTGCAGTATCCGATCACCTCTGGGTACACCATCCTCTCAGCTGGAGGGACTCCCCTAAGAGAGTTCCTACAGTCTTTCCTTTGGACCTGGGTAGCAGTCAGGAAGAAACTGCACCTGGCTTCACATTTCAAAATTGTTTTCTTAAGTGTTCAGGAGGTCGAGGTGGCTAATAAGCAAATTGTCCTCAGCATTCAAATGAGCAGTTAATAAATCCTGAAAGAGATACAAATCAAAATCCTTCCACGGAGCATGTAGGCAAAACCTGTGTTTTCCCTAATCCTGAAATACCATGGCTCACTTTCTCTTTCACAATGGTATATGAGGCTAGCACCGGACTGTGGGCAGTATCACATCCTCTGGGTACACCATCCTCTCAACTGGAGGGACTCCCCTAAGAGAGTTACTGTGTCTATGCAAAGGGGTTTACTGGGAGGAGGGGTGGGTCATGGAACTCGCAGTTTGCTATGCCTCATTTAAAAGACAGAGCTGTCTTCCAGCCACCATGCTACTGAGTCCCCTGATATAACAGCAGAGAGAGCAGATGAGTCAAGGTAAGACCACTGAGTCCCAAAAGTCTAAGCATGAGTTTAGAGGTCAGGCTTAACTCTTCTTTTCTTCCCACCTTGGTCTGCTTGTGCTCAAATAAGGACTCCGAGATCGGGAGACTCAGAGATCCAGGGAAAAGCTGAATTCCGGGTTTGAGGGAGGCTAACACCCATCTGAAGTCCTGATGCTGTGCGTTTTATTTCCTTACAGGAGCAGCAGAAGTAAAGGCCATCTTTGAGGAAGCCTCCTTTGAGATGGAGAAGCTAGACGCGAATGTCTCAGAGGATGAAGGCTTCTGCCACTTCTCGGAGAGCTACAAGCAAGTCTACCTATCGCTAACCTACAGCCTCATCTTCATGCTAGGAATGCCCCTCAATGGCGCCGTCTTATGGCTCTCCTGGTGCCAAACCAAGCCCTGGAGCTGTACCACCATCTACCTGATGAACCTGATGGTGGCCGACCTGCTTTACATGCTGAGTCTGCCCTTCCTCATCATCACCTACGCGGCGGGTGACACCTGGCTCTTTGGGGAGACGCTGTGCAGGCTGGTGCGTTTCCTGTTCTACACCAACCTCTACAGCAGCATCCTGCTGCTGACCTGCATCTCTCTATACCGCTTTCTAGGAGTGTGCCACCCCCTGAGCTCACTGTCCTTCCGGACTCACCGGCACACCTGGCAAGCAGCCGCCACCACCTGGACCCTGGTAGTCGTCCAATTGCTACCGACTCTGGTCTTCTCCCACACAGACTATGTAAATGGCCACGTGATCTGCTACGACACAGCCAGCCCAGAGAATTTCGATCATTTCTTCGCCTACAGCATGGTACTGACACTATCTGGGTTTGTCTTCCCCTCCTTGATCATTCTCGGCTGCTACTCTCTGATGGTCAGGAGCCTGACAAATCCAGCGGAGGACCTTCCAACGACAGGCCACGCAGCCCGTGCCAAATCTATACGGACCATCCTGCTGGTGTGTAGCCTCTTCATGCTCTGTTTTGTGCCCTTCCACATTGCCCGGTCCTTCTACTTGGTCATCCGCTTCCTGAACTCACAGGATTGCCAGCTCTTGTTGGCAGCCAGCATGGCCTACAAGATCTGTAGGCCTCTGGTAAGCGCGAGCAGCTGCCTCAACCCGGTCCTGTACTTCTTGTCACAGGGCAACAACAGAGCCCAACTCCTCCAGAAGCTGAGACAAAACAAGGTGGGTGAGCACCCCACTGGTATGGAAGGAGCACGTAGAAGTAGGCAGATCCAGGCACTGCCAGGATGAAGTCTCAAAAGAAAGAAAGAGCTGGACACAGACCAGACCGGGGCTAGTTAGTGGGAGAGCAGCTGGGACCTTCCTATAGGGGAACTAGTAGAAAGGGTTTGATAGAGATAGCCAGAGATTTGGAAATAAGACTACAGAGGGAGCCAAGAGGGAGCTGACCTTGATATCTTGTCATTCTGGTCTCAGGTCTAAGGTCAGCACCTCAGCACCTCTTCTGCAACCCCCAAACCCCCACACACTAATGCTGACCTCTCCCCATACACCAACCACTCTTTCCTCTCCGCGATCATGGTCTGTGGAAGATTTACTTCTGATGCACCTCATTGCATTGGTACACAGGCTCCAACAGGAGAGGAACCTCGTCTTACTGCTGACCCCCACACTGGTCTCTACCTCAGGGCCCTGCAGGGTGCCACACAGTGGAGAGAGGCTGAGGGAATGACTGGAGGAAGCGTGGAATGAATGAAGCCCCTACCATGTGGCAGCAATACACCCACCCCTCACAGCAGCCCTCAGAAATGGGTGCGGCTGTCGCCTGTTCACAGAGAGGAAACTCAAGAACGGCATGTTAGGCTATTGGCAAGTTCATCCATCCGGAGAACACGCACCCAGATCATAATTGAAGGGACGCTTCAAGCAACTCAGGGGTCCTTGAAGCTTGTGACCCTACATGTTAAACGCAGGACTGCCCAAGTGTCAGCGACATAGCCTATTCCCCAAGGTTGTCCTGCTCAGCTCCACCTTGGTATTGACAGATCACAGAGTCTACCTTCTGGGCTCTCCTACTACATGCCTTTACAGTAAAACACTGAGGAAAGGGTCTACCAGATAAAACGGTAGATATGAAGTCAAGTACCTTCCTGAATGACCGTTTCTCTTCTTTTTACTTAAGCATAATGTTTCCATTTGTGACAGCAACACAAACAATTTCCATTCTCTAAATTAATTTTTAGCTTTTATGTATTCTACATAAAGAACATTCTACATAAGAAACATTGGTTTTCTTCTTTGATAATTTCATACATGTATAAAATATATTGTTCTCACACCCTACATCTCCTATAAATAATTTTTTCAATTATTTAAGGGTCAAAGCATTCCAAAAAATAATAACCTTGACAACACACACAAAGCGCTCTTCTTTTAAACAATACAATCCCCACAAGGACCCTTCTAACCTAAACAATCATCTACTAATTCGTTATAATCTCCCCAGGAAGAGGTGGACAAATCCTGTTCATAAGAACCTCCCCCTCTACTGTACCACACTAATTATGGGAAATGTCAGCATAAACCGTGTATGTGTCTAAATTACAAAGTTTCACTCTGGAAATACAGTTTATTGCTTCCAAGGCCACACAATAATTAGCTCAAAACCAAGTGCTGCTTGGAAGAATTCTTCAGGATAATTGGTCTAATGAACAGGCAAGGATGCTTTCTAATTAGCAGGTCAGCTGGTCCTGTGTAAATGTTTCTACAAGAGCAGAGGGGGCTTCAGACTGTTTCTTCATCTGCACATACATCTCTCTCTCTCTCTCTCTCTCTCTCTCTCTCTCTCTCTCTCTCTCCCCTCCCCAACCCCCGCTCATTAGTAGTTTCTTTGCACAGCACACAGGGACGATTCAGCAGCTGACTTACTGGTTCTGCTTTTCACCGCCTACATTTAAATACACAGCCACGTCCCTGCAGAGTTAGAGTACCAGGTCCCCCGTGGTACGGAGGGATCCTGGGTCATACCAGGCTGCTATCCACTGCCCACAAGCCTTTCTTTCCATCCTTAAGGTGGGAAGAAAGCTCCCCCAGAATCCTTCATCTCAAGAGTGTGTCACACTTCTGGGCAACGGTTTCCCCACCTCGTTAACCCACAAGTTTGCAGTGGTCTCTCTGACACACACAAAGCTGATTTTGATTCTGCTGAGTTTGTTTACCTACTTAGTAGAAAAGTGCAAGCAACTGTACTAATCTTACTTGTGAAAAGCTAGGACGGAAAGTCTAACTTAGTTGACACCACATCCCTGGTTTGCCAGGAATCGTGTCTCCAGATACTAGAATCAAATTACTGTGTTCGCATTGTGAAGGAAACTGTGGATCCTATAACACAGTTTCTACACATGCAGTTCTACACATGCTTTGTGATAAGGAGTTACACGAGAAAACAAAAACAAAAAAAAAACAAACAAACAAAAAAAAAAACCAAATGTCCCTTCTAAGTGTTCCTATCTCTGCAGGAAAAGCTGGGGCCCACAAATCCATTAGACCTTGGCACCTCAGCTTCTTCCACAGTCTTTCTGGTTGTTTGGACAGGTTTAAAAAAAAGTCAGCAAGTATTATGTTTAAAAAACCATAATGAGAGCTATAATGGATAAAAATTACTGTGGCCACCAAGACTGTTAATCATGACCTCAGCCCTTCAGGAGTCATAGGCCATAGGAGAAATAAAATGCAAAAACATACAAGTAACATGTGAACTCTATTAACAATGGAAGCAGCTACAAAGAAGCCCCGTGAGCTGTTTATTATCGAATAGAGACCCAGCTGCCAGGTTTCCAGGGCGCCGGTGGGCACTCAGGCTGAGAGGAGCCCAGAAAGGGCTATGCATAGCTGGAAGCTGAATGTGACTTAGATCCAAATACTTTTCCAAGCAGCAAAGAAAACAGGAAGGGGCATCATTACGAGTAAATTCAATTTGCAGGAGATCATCAGTTCCTTCTAACAGGAAGGAGTTAGAGACCTGGCTGGAAGAGCAGCCACGGGGCCTCCCAAGGCCAGCAGAAGAGTCACTTCTCAAGCCAACTGCCCCTGAGCAGAGCAACCTGATGAAAAGTAGCCTAGCAGCCCCAGAACTTAAGTGAATTAGAGAAAATAAATAAAAATGTCACAGAGTCCTAATAGGGCTCTTAAATTGGTTTTCCTTCCCTTCAACACCACCCTTCATTAAAAACCAGTATTTTCAAGGGGCTTTGGATATGCGTCAGCAGGTCAAGCACCACTGCAGAAGGTGTGACAACATGAATTCAGATTTCCAAAAGCTATGGAAAGATAGGGGCATTAGCACACAGCTCTGATCCCAGCACACCCATGGTGAGATGGTGGGCAGGGAATCCCCTGACATCGAAGGCCAAAGAGCAACAAACGGACTGTGAAAATAAGGTGGAAAACACAGTTGAGGTGACCTTGAGCTTCTGCTCTTCCTGCCTCTACATCCTAAGTGCAAGTGCTAGGATTACAGGGTACAGTGTACCCCATTTGTGTGGCGCTGGGGTTGTCATGCATACTAGGCAAATAGCCTACCAAGTGTGCCACTCTCCAGTCCCTAGCTTATCATTCCTTTGACACTTGAGGCTGAGTCATTTTGCTATTTCCCTATGGACTGGTTCACTTATTTTCACTCTTTGGAGTTTTATAATACTATTAAGGCCACCTTAGTTCTGCCCATTGTCCGAGTCTCCGATCCCCGCAATGGCCTTCTGATACCCAACATCTTCCTCCTCTTAGTTTGCAGCATCCCCCTTGCTTCCTCTCTGTAATGTTGCTATGTTGCTGAGTTGAAAACAGAGTCATGAGGGAAGTAAAGAGACCCAAGATAAGAAAGGGTCCTGCATCAGCCCCAAGGCTGGCGTCAACTGTCAGGAGTGCTACCAGGGGGCGGAGGAACTGGAGTCCATGGTCTGTGGGAATAGAAAACGAAGACGTTTGGAGAAGGTTCTCCCAGGATAGAGAATGGGAGACAGTGAGCTCTGGAAATGGAAGGGAGGAAGTCCCACTTTAGTGCTGTGGTTGAAGAGGTGAGAGCAAAAGAATATGTGAGGCTGGCCTGCGATGGGCTGGTAGGCCAGCCTGGAGACCATGGGCTCAGATGTAGAACATCTGTGGAGGTGACTGGAAATGGGGAAGGGGAAGGTGATGTGTAGAAGAGTGCTGCTGCTCTTCCTTCTCCTCCTCTTTCTCCTCCTCCTCCTCCTTCTCCTTCTCCTCCTCCTCCTCCTCTTCTTGTGTGTACGAGTGTGTTTTTTTTTTCCTTTGAGGCAGGATCTCATGTGTTCCTGGCTGGCCTTGAACTCAATGCATAACCAAGGGTGACTTTGAACTCCCAATCCTCTTGGGCCCAATTGCTGGAATTACAGGCTTACTCCACAGTACTCCTTGCAGCGCTGAGAATAAAACTCATGGCTCTGTGCTTCTTACACAAGCATTATACCAACTGAGCTGTATCTCACCGACACCCACCCCTGTACTAAAATTGTGTGCTCAAACACATGTGCATGCGTATGTATGTGTGTGCAACTGTGCACATGTGTTTGTCATGACACATATGTGGAGATCAGAGGACAACCTCAGCTATTGGTCCTCACCTTTGTAGGTCAAAAGGATGGGGAACATGGGAGACCTGGGAAGTGAGTACAATTGAGGTGCATGATGTGAAATTCCAGAATCAGCAACAAAAATATTATGTTTGGGGAAACTAAATGGAATAAAGGGTTTCTTTTGGCTCGGGCTCTAGAAGGTTCAATTCCTCTTGTTGGAGAGGGTACACTGGAGCACAGCAGTTCACATCACAGCCCAACGAGAAAAAGAGCAGAAGTGAAAGTTATCAGGGATAGTAGAGCCTCCAACAGCCATGCCCCTCCTCCTGCCCCAACCAGTGCCACACTTCCTCCAGCTAGATCCACCCTCTCAAAGTTTCCAGAACTTCCAGAGTAATTCAGCAGCTGGGGGGCCAATCACAGCATTAGCCCGTGGGAGACATTTCAGATTCAAATCATAGCACCCACCAATTTCAGTTTTACAAAATCCCAGAATACAAACTACCTGTGTGTATTTTCCCTTTTCTTTGTACTCTGTCGTCCAAAGACAGTTAAAAAAAAAAAAAAGGAAATTCTTGGAGAAAAAAAAAATCACTTGCAATTAAGCATAACCTGAGCTTATAAACTTGTGTGTTCTCACTATCCTTTACTTTCCTTCAAACAAGCTAAATCTCTCAAGGCTTTGTTTGGGTTTGTTATGGCCTTGTTGTTGTTAATGTATTAAGCCCCTTCAAAGGTAATGGCTTCATGAAGAAATCCCTGTGAAGAAGCAGAACTTACATTCTCGAAGCAAGCTGTGGCTGCGTATTTCATAGTGTTTACATCACCAACACAAAGTAAAGTGTGCCATCTCAAGAAAATTGAAGAATCTCGGAGTCTGAGAATGCCCCACTCTGCAAGTAGAAGAGCACATCAGGAAAGAGACCTTTAAGCCGTGCAGCCACACCGAAGGCTCTTTATGGCCTCCCTTTTTATGGTCTTGGGTTTTTTGTTTTGGTTTTTGTGCAGGGGTAGGCTACAGTTTCTTTTGCAATTCTACCCTAATTTCATAATCTAAATCATTCTCCCTGGTCTCTGCTGCTCCCCCACCCCACCCCACCCCTGCCGCCACCCCAGTCTTCAACTGCTTCACCAACCCAGCATATGCTTGACATTACCACACTGTTTCTCCCTACCTACCCCCTCCCGCTAGCTCTCCTGGCTTCTGTAGATTGCTCTGCTTCCTGTTTTCCAACATCCTGCCAGAGGCAGAGGGTGTGCCCTTAGAACTGTGACCTTCTCAACCCTCTACTCAGTCTTGTGTTAGCTCTGCATCTTAACCTCCTACTGGATCTGTTCGCTGCCTCCCTGGCTCTGCCAAACCTAAACCTTGTCCCACTAGGAACCCTTCCCGTTCGTGTCCTCTCAAAAGCTGCTCTACGTGCCTCGGATACTTACTACAAGCTCCACAAAGCCAGCACTGAACTCACTTGCCTCAACGGCAGCCCTGTCCTTGTGGTCTCATTGGTCAATGGACAGCACCTTCCATCCAAGCCAGATATCTGGAAGGTGACCTTCATTTGAGCCTTGGTTTCTCACCACACCTCCCTGAAAGGCCTTTCAGTTGGAGCTCCCAGCCACTGCCAGAATCTGTCTCTCCATTCCATCCTGCTGGGGCTGAAGTTCACATACTACCATCTCTCCAGAATCCTTGTTCCGGTCTACGTACCATTCCCCTGCCTCCAAACCCTTTCCCTCTAACTACGACTCGTTCCCTTCCTACTGCTTCCAGTTGTTCTAAAGTGCAAACTAAGTCTTGAGAACCCCCACATAAAACTTTTCTCGAAGTCAAAGACCACAGTGCTGAATGTGGAGAAGAGGCCTTAGCCATCTGCCTTGCACCAGCCCTTTCAACCCAAACTCACGTGCAGCTTCTACCCTTTCTACTACCTAGCAGGCTCGCTCAGCCTTAGGGTCTAGCTTGCTTCTCCTGCTCCCCCTTACACAGCCCCTTCTCCACCTAAATGCATCAGCCACTGCTCCTACATAATGAGGCTCAAAGACCATCCTCGACCATCCCCTTGAGGAATTGTGGAGCTTTCAAGTTCTCTAAATCCTTAGTCTATAGACACTCATCATAGGTCACAATCTCTGAGCTACTGACCAGCACCTTGGACCACTACTCACTGAGCAAGACAGCCCATGTCTTCTGCGTCCCTGAATGATCAGCTCTACAAAGAGCTTTATGCAATGATCTCATGAATGAAGGGTGGTAAAAAGTCCATGCACAGCAGGGTGGCTGTAACAATGATGTGCTGTGTATGTTGTTTTTAACTGAGCCAGCGCTGGCATGTGCCTTTACTTCCAGCACTCAGGATGCAGAGGGTGGCAAGTCATCTTTGTGAGTCTGAGGCCAGAGTGGCCTATGTAGTGAGTTCCAGGCCAATCAGAGCTACACGTGAGATCCAGTCTCAGTAAATTAAATAAGTAAATAAACAAATAAATGCAAGCTAAACAGATCTTTCTCTATTTTTTAGCTGTGAAGAAATCACATTGTATTAGCTAATTTTATGTCCGCTAGACACAAGCTAGTCATTTTAGAAGAAGAAATATCCATTGAGAAAATGACCCCACCAGATTGGCCAATGAACAAGTCTGTGCATTTCACTAATTGATGGTTGATCTGGGAGGGCCCAGCTCACTGTGATTGGCTCCACCCCTGGGCAGAAGAGCCTGGGGGCTATGGGAAAGCAGGTGAGCAAGCCACGAGGAGCAAGGCAGAAGCATCCCTCTATGGTCCTGACTTCTCTGGGTGGTACAGTACCAGCTGTAAGGTGAACTCTTTCCTCCATGAGTTGGCTTGGGTGGTAGTGTTTATTACAATAGGAACCCTAAGACATTCAGATTTGAGCAACAAGTATCAAACGTCATTTGGTGGTGCTCCATAGATAGGAACAACTTTTACATGTCAAAAAGTAAATGTGAGTCAGGCCTGATGGCTGCATCCAGCCAGGGCTGTACAGCAAAGTCTGTTTCTCAAATTCTATTCAGAATAAAACTTCAAAAACGGAACTGTGATGAGGAACAGAAGCAATTTTTTTTTCAGGAAATAGAAGCACCAAAAAGCCGCTTGTAAACACACATCAAACCCACTTCTAAGGACGAACTCGTACAACATGGCAATCCAAGTGTCCGTCAGCTCCCCTGAATCTCATTAACCCAGCTGTTGGCTGTCATAGCTGGTCAGAAGAGTAGATCTCAGAATCTGAAGCAGAAGTTGTGCAAGTCCCAAGATATAACAAGTAACAATAGGTGTGTGCACGGGGGCGCCCAGCCATATGCACGGACACTAGAGAGTAAAAGCGAGCCGGAGACTTGCAAGCCCCATGCAAGGACTCTGGTTTGCTCATAAAACCCCAGCACTGAGGGTTGGGGGTTTAGCTCAGTGGTAGAGCGCTTGCCTAGCAAGCACAAGGCCCTGGGTTCGGGTCCCCAGCTCCGGAAAAAAAAAAAAAGAAAGAAAGAAAGAAAGAAAGAAAGAAAGAAAGAAAGAAAGAAAGAAAGAAAGAAAGAAAGAAAGAAAGAAAGAAAGAAACCCCAGCACTGTCTTCCTGAACCTCACAGGATCACTCTTCAGGGCCCACATCAGAGTTCCCCCACGGAACATCATGAACACTGAAAGATGCCAAGGTGTCTGAGGCTACAGGCAATGCGTTCTAGAATCAACAGCATGCAAGTAAGCTGAAGAGGTCCCTGGTTTCCACTGCATACCAGGACTGAGAAATACATGCATAACTTCACTCTACCCTTAGCCCGTAGCAGCTCAAAGCCCCTCACCCGACTGATTGTCAGATAAAATCCTCTTGTTTTTCCACAATTTTGCTTCTTTCTGTCCCATCCCCAAGACAGCTTTGGCAGTCTGATCATCAGTAAACCTTTTTTGTGCTACAGATGAAGCTGTGTAGTTTGGTGGTTACACTGTGCAAACACACACACACACACACACACACACACACACACACACACAATATGGAGGTGTAGGGCACAGAAACCCAAATATACAAGCAAAACACCAGTAAGACAAAGAATACCTAAACACAAAATCAAGTCTAAAAACACACCCTTAAGTTTATTTTGTGTTGGCCAAACCTGAAGTGTGGTCGATGTACCCAGTGAGACTCCACTAGAGAAAAACTAATTTTTCCTTTGCCAACAAGTACCAACTGCAGATAGCTTCTTGGCTAGAAGTGGGAGCTGGTAGCCACTTTCTCTCATCTGGCTTGAAATCTGTGCAGGGTGTGTGTGTGTGTGTGTGTGTGTGTGTGTGTGTGTGTGTGTGTGTGTGTGTGTGTGTGTGTCGTCACAGTCTCTGAGTTCACTGTGACGCAACCTTGTCATTCCTGCTCCTGTAAGATCAATAAAAGCCCAGTGTCTTGGAGTGTGGTGGCACACATCTGTAATCCCAGGAGAAATCTGAGTCAGAGCTCAAAGGGTCGACATAGCAAGTTCCAAGCTGGTCAAGGCTCTGTGGCAAGACCTGTTGAAGAAGAAAAGAAGGAAGAGGAGGAGGAGGAGAGGAGCGGGAGTAGAAGAGGGAGAGGGGGTAGGAGGAGGAAGAGGAGGAGAAGGTAAGGAGGGGCAGGAGAAGGGAAGGAGAAGGGAGGAGGAGGAAGAGGACTCATTGGTTAGCCAAGCTGGATTCCCGTGCAATTGGTACGTTGGTCTGTAGTGGGTTCCCCTCCCAGGGTGAATAGTCATGTTTTGCACCTCCCCATGAAAACTCACTTGTGTTTTTGCCAAATGGGTACAATACTAAGAGGATAAAGCAGACAAACTCCAGCAGCCTCCTTCCTCACCTCCCTCCCCCGTCCCTCTCCCCGTTTGTAGGTAAGCTGAAGTGGTTCTTGGTGTCTCTTGAACTCAGCACTCTTGCCAGTACTGTAATAGGAAGACCTGTGGAAGTCTCTAACTTCCACAGAATGCACTTCCCAAGGCTGCTCCTCTAGTCAGAAGCCTGTGCCTAACACATGCATGGCCCTACCCTGGCTCATCCCCTACACTGCATACAACTCTTAAACTACACGTGTGAGAGATTCCCTGTCAGGACATTATAAAGCCAAGACGGAAGATGCTGCCTTAGAATATATATGATTGTCCAATGGTTTCCTAAGGGTAAATATTAAATAAAAGGTTTCTAAGCCAGAGGCGGGCAGTCCACCAACCCTTTTTGGATCATTTTATTTGTATTGCCATTTGTCCTCCAAACAGGTTATTCTAATTACTTTTATTTTATACATTATTCAAAAGGAAAATAGAAAAAGTTTTGTACATACATTATTGCTAGGCACTTGGATAAGCTCACTAACAAACCAGGCAACGTCCCTGCTCCGGTGGAGCTGACAATCTAAGAAGGAACAAATACACCCCAAACCCAGTGCCACAAATTCCTCACAAATCAACGTGAGCTGAAAAGGCACAATATGAGGCTTTCAAAGATCCCAGGTATCATAAATTGTATATGGTCTGAGTGGCCTGGAGAAGTTTCTATGTTAAAATGATTCCGGGCTGGAAGCTAAGGTTTCTGTTTAAGTCAGATGAAAGCAGGTTAGAGTGCGCACTAGAGGTTACACTCTAAGGGAAGGAAACGGAAATGGACAGCCCTGAGAGGGGCAGGCACCCAGCCCGTTACAAACAGGTCAGGCTCCCTACACCTTGTGTGTACACAGTGGAAAGGACAGGGCCAGTGTGGAGGAGCCACTTCAAGCACCTGACATGTCCTGCAAGAGCTACATGTAGGCAAAGCTTCGAAACTCGCCAGGGAAGAGTGCCATAACAAAGTATAAACCAAGAGAAAAGGAATGCGTTGTCAAACTCTTCCTGCACTGTTTAAGACTCATCATCACTGTGTGGTGTGTGTGTGTGTGCGTGTTCGAGAGTGTGCGTGTGCGTGTGTTGCCCCATGTAGATGTTGAGAACTGAACTGGGTCCTCTTGAAGAGCAGCAAATGTTCTAACCACTGAGCCATCCATCCCTCCAGTCCCCTGATGCCAAAGCTTCAAGTATACAATGCTGTGTACCACGTGTACCCTACACCCATAAAACTACTCGAAGAGACCGTGCCTAGGACATTTCCTTTGCTGCAGCTTTGATTTCTAGAGATTATCTTCCACAGAAAACTTGAGGTCAGTGCTGCAATGTTTTACAAATATAACCTCCTGCATTGGTTTTATGTATCCATGTACATAGGTAGCCACCACAAACTGAAGGACACTTTTATTGTCTTTAAAGAAAAGAAAACGTCCACAGGTTTGCTGCTCAGCAGCCACAAGTGACATCCATACACAACCTCCTCGTGGGCAGTGCGGAGGAATTGCGTACCGTTCTCGAGGACGCAGTGAGTGCGGTTAAGACGCCGGTCTTTATTGTGTATGTAACAGCTTCTACCAGACCCTTATGCTTTGGGGGTTTTCCCTTTTTCATGCTATGATGCAAAGGAAAGGCTACATCTGAAGGATGCACTTACTAAAAATCACCCCAACAGAAGATGCAGACCCTGACGGAGGTCCTTCCAGAATGTTCCACAGTCCCTAAACTGTTCACTGTTGACTAAACACTTCCATAACACACGGTTACGAAAGGCTAAAACAGTCTGCGTGAACCTTAAGTAGGTATGTTTCAAATATAAATATATTCTCCACTATGTTATTTTTCTAAGTGATTTTCCTGAAGGTTTCCAGTCAGCAGCGAATGCTGTCCCTCTCATGGCAGCCATTTCAGAGTTTCATCTGCAAAACATAACACAGGAAATTACGAAAAGGCAGCAAAAATAGACAGGGAAATCCACACCATTTTCAGAATTAAAATTGTAACATTGTAAAATACATGATGGTATGTCTGTTTCCTGTTATTTCTAAACATTTTAGCCATTAAGTTTATGGTTTAAAGACATATCTATAAATATATGAATCATTTTTATTGGAGCAGCGGTGCACACGAGTGCAGGTGTCCGGGGAAGAAGCCCTGGGTTCCCTGGAGCTGCTGCTCCAGTCATTCCTGAGATACCCAGCATGGGCACCGGGAACGGCCTCTGGCCCTCGTGAGCGCAGTACACACTTTTAACCAGAGCCGGCCCTTTAACCTTTCACTTCCAATTTTATAGCACGAAAAAGGAGAGTTCCACCCCCCTGCTTTAAGAAACACAGGCTGTTATTCCAGACTTCATCCTGTTCAAGTCTCAAAATTTAATAATCAGATGATAGGTATATTTAACTTAAAGTTAACTTTAAGTTAAATAAATCTTTAACTCATAAGAAGCTTATGGCTAAACACTTTAGAAATAATAGGAAACAGAAATACCATATTTTAGCACATACTTATCAAAGAATCTCTTAAATCCCAAACTATAGTCTTTAATCTGTTCTGAAGGAATCTGAAGAAAGCAAACAGCATACAGATATCAAGATGTGAACTGGACACAGTCTACAGTCACCGGAGAGCGTTCATTCAAAGGTTACAATCCCATCTCTCATTGAGAGAAGTTGGGGCAGGACCTTGAAGCGGGAACGGTTTCCTCCCCAAGGTGCTCTTGGTCCAACTGTTTTAACCAAGCCCAGAATGAAATTAGGTCACAGGGAAAGTTGAAATGTTATCTTAACCACTGTCAAAAGGGCCAGCTGACAGAGAGAAGGAAGAGCACACACGGCCAGGACAGGCGCAGGGCAGGGCTATGCTCCAAGAACGAACCCTGCAGCCTGCACTTCCCAGAAAGCAACAGGTCCTATTTCTTTTCTTTCTTTCATTTTACACCTTGATAGTCATCTTAGATTTCCTGAATTAAGAATTTTGTACTGCTTTTTCTGGACCTAATTATTAGCTCCTAAAAATCAAGAAAGCAACTAATATCTATAATGTCCAAACCTAACTTGAAATAAATGCTCCTAGTTAAGAGTTTTAAGATCCCGGCGAGAGAGATGGCTCAGTGGTTAAGAGCACTGACTGCTCTTCCAGAGGTCCTGAGTTCAATTCCTGGCAATCACATGGAGTCTGATGCCCTCTTCTGGTGTGTCTGAGGACAGCGACAGTGTACTCATATAAGTAATTCTTTAAAAAAAAAAAGTTTCATGATCCAATCTTTCCCCCCTTAAGTACTCACTCTGACTGAGAAAGCTTCATTTGTTCCCTTTGTTTTGCAGAATAATTTAGATTCCCACCTAAAACATAAATGAACATAGTCATTTTAAGTAACATGAATAAAATTCAAACATATACACACAAACATTTGCATAAAGCATGTGCAAGATAAAAAAAAAAGATGTCCTATAATCATGCTTTAATTTTAGCTTTGCGTTTTCAAGTGTGAAGGTCTGTGCTGTTAGCAAAAACATTGTGTTAAATGTTAGCAATAACGAAAATTAAGAAAAACTAAAACAAATCTAAATTTATGCAGGCAACGTTGTATTACATTCTCCTAAGTATGCCATGCCCTTTAAGGACAGGCAATTAGAAAGATGAATAAAGGCAACATCAAATTCTTACTAAGAAAAAAATTACTCTAATGCATATTAGTGTGTACTAGTTTTAAATATCTGTTATTTCTAAATCTAAATTGAATACATTCAACCTTAAAGTGAAAATGTTTACTTTTTCTTTTTTTAGAAATGAGACTGTGAGGGGCTTAGAGGTTTTTGCTAAGAGACACCCGAGATTTTATATTGTCAAACACTGATGATCCTAGAATGAACTGCACGGCCCCAACAGTAACGGATGAGACAGTTCAGGACGTCTGACTATACACAGGCTCCCGTCAGTAAAACTCCCGTAAGTAAAACTCACTAACACAAACTGAAGAAAACGCCGGCCCTTAAGACCACCCACCGCAGATGAAGAAGACATCCCGATAACTGCTTACCTCGGGCACCGTTCACCAAGTACAGAAAGACCACAGCTAACAGTGACACTGAAAAACACAGGGCACACTTCTAAAGGACACCCGTGCGATCAAACTCAAGCACAGACCAAACTCCTCTTAATCGGCATTTTAAAAAGCACTTCATTTTTGCTTCTGAGAGCCCTGAAGTACCACAGCACTTCCCCCTAGGGAACCACTGCTGCTTACCCCAGGGATGGCAGAGCACATCTGAGGCCCTACAGGAGAGGGAGCCAACACACCCCCAGCCAGCACCCACCCTGACCCTCCTCCTCTCTTCTTGTCCCCAAAACTCCTGGCAGCTCCTAACCAGTTTGTCATTTCAAAGTAGTTCTGTAGGGGTTTCTACCTGAGAAAAACATGTGCCTTTACAAGTGAACAAAATCAGAACGTTACCTTAGCCTCCTAGGAACCCAGAGCTACTTCCGAGCCCAAGGCCGAGCTGGGCTTCCCACCCTTGCTCGCTAAGGCGCACTGACTAGTTTACACAATTTAACAAAGCCCAAGTGTAACAATACCCACCCCTGACTGATATAAAAAGCCAAATGCTGCCACACGGCACACTCACAAGAAACACAGGCGATGAAGAACACCTCCAGAAGCAAGTATCCCCGTGTGTCCAGTATCATGCCAGCAAGGATGGCAATGACGGCCAGCCCAAGGTTCTGAATAGACTGCATGCTACAGTTTCCAGACACAGTAACACAGCAATGTCAAGTCTTCATGCACAGGCTAACCTCACTATTAACCTCACTATTAATGTTAGCATCTGAAACCGCTCACGACTGGTGCTTTCAAAGACTTTCAATCGGCAAGTGAATGGATAGATTTTTGTTTGAGACAGGGAGACTAGCCCTGGCTGGCCTGGACTCACTCTGTAGACCAAGCTTGCCTCAATTCACCAAGACCCACCTGACTCCGACTCCAGAGTGCTGGGACTTGGGTGTGCATCACCACACCCAGAGATTTTAGGGTTTGCCCTGGACTATTTCTGCTACTAGACCCTCTGCTCCAAGGCAAGTGACGTGCAAAATGCCTTCCTGAATGAAAGGAGAGTTATCTGCGCGCGGCCACTGGAGCAGGTGCCCCCTCTGCCTCTGAGAGGCCTGGGGTTGGAGTCAACCTCCAGTGAGCGGCCCTCAGGGGACAGGAGTGCTCACGTCTGCAACTGCATCTTATGGTTTATTCCAACGGTCTCGCCAGAGGCTGACCCTGCTTCATGGCCAAGTGCAGTTGACGAGACTAAGAAACACCTGACAGAGAGGGCTCCTCTAGGCGAGACCGCTGGTCACATCCAAAAGGAGTAACTCAAGTGGGAAAGACGTGAATGTGGACAGCACCATCCCACAGGCTGGGGGCCTGAATAGGATAAAAGGGCAGCATGAGGGCTGTTCTAGGTCGTCAACTTGACTGCATCTGAAACCAACTAAAACCCCCAAATGGAGGGGCACACCATGAGGGGTGCTCGCTTAAGCTGAAGTGGCAAGATCCACTTCTAATGAGGATCTTTCCGGTGGGAAGACACACCTCCGACGTGAGCCACACCCTCTGCTGGAAGCCCATATAAGGACATGGGTGAAGGGAGCTTTTGCCCTCTGCCTGTCGGCTCTCTCCTCATTAGCAAGTCCATTCCTTCACTGGCATTTGAGCCTACTTCTTTGGCATTCTGGCATATACTGAAGACAGCCTAGATACCAGCCTTGTTGACTGAACAACTACTGAATTCTTGGACCTTCTGTTCACAGACAGCCACTGTTGGATGTGGTGGTTTGAATGAAAATGGCCTCCGTAGGCTCAGAGAGTGGCATTAATAGGAGGTGTGGCCTTGCTGGAGGAAGTGAGTCTGTGTCTTAGCTCCCTTCCTGCTGCCTTAAGATCAACATGTGGCACTCTCAACTACTTCTCCAGCACCATGTCTGCCTGAATGCTGCCATGTTTCCCTCCATGATAAGAATAACCTGAACCTCTAAAATGTAAGCCAGGCCCAATTAAACGTTTTCCATTATAAGAGCTGCCATGGTCATGTTGTCCTTCTAAGTCATCGTAAGTCATTCTAATACATTTTTTTCTGTATATATAGTGAGAGATGCACTCTATAAATTCTGCTACTTTAGAGAACCCTGACTAATAAGAGAAGGAAAGGAGGACAGGTCTTAGTGTAGATGTATACATGTGTGAGTAAGCAGATGCCCGCACATCTGTCTGCCTGCTTCCTGTCTGCCATGACAGATCTGCCTCACCACAGGACCCGGATCAATACAGCAAAGATGGAAATCTCTAATACCAGGAGCTAAAATGAGCCTCCTCCATTGGGTTTTTTCCTCAGATCACAGTTAGAGAAAGTGACCAGAAACACCAGACGCCTGCTTGCTCCTAGTCATAGGCAAGTTCAGAGCTGTTCCAGATCTGAGCACAACTGCATTAGAAGACACGGGCTGCTACAGTAACTGTTAACACAGCAGACGGTGTACGTATGATCTGTGATGGAAACGCAATACTTACAATCCATAAGCTGTTCCCAGCTGGTGTTCGGGAACTATGAATGCCACCATTGGCCACAATGCACAGGCCAGCAATGAGTAGGAGAACCCCAGGAGACACTAGACGGGAAGGCAGAACGGTACAGTATGCATCAGGTGACAGGTGATCCTCATTGAAGACGATCAGTGACAGTGACATACTAGCTAAAACAGAGTACACACCTCCTTACTGTGATTAGACTAAAACTTTAAATACAAAGGACAGTCTTGGGCCTCTCTCAGTGCCCTGCTCTGTTCTGAACATTTTCCTTGTGATATAAACAGACATAAACTATCTGGGCCCACTGTCCAGTCAAGGGCACAGTTACCTGGCAAAAAGTTCTCACCCAAGTTTTCAGGCAACCTGATCTTCCTTAATTACAAAGGAAGTAGTCAAGGCAGAAGAGTGACGCGATCCTGCTGCTGCCTCTGGATGGTCAGTTCTCACTGAGAAGCAGAGCTGGGAAGGAACCTCCATCACCAGCACTTGTCAGACTCTATGTGAGACTGCCTTCTCCTCAGGACAAAGGCACTAGCCCAGCACCGTGGTGGCATGCTTGTGGGTGGAGGAGGGCTGTGAGCACAAGGCCAGCCGAGGCTGCACGGTGAACTTGGAGGTCACTTTAGCTATATGTAAGCAAGAATAGGTCTCAAATTTTTAAATTTGATTTGAACTTAAATTTAAGTATTTCATGTACCCATCAGACTAGTAAATATAAAATAATACTGACATCAATACCAGCAAGGAAAATGGGCAGAGCCGTGCGTTGCCGGCAAAGTTACAGGTGAACAGTTAAGTTCCTGTCACACCCGTCAAGGTGACCACTGAGCCTCTGCAGCAGCAATGCTACGTCTAGAACCTGCAAGTCCCTACAGGAAGGCTTCGGGAAACTGACCGCCAGATCCATAACTGCTTATGCTCGAGATGTTCCTTTAAGAACACGTAAGAGACACAGCACTCAGCCTGTACTCCTTGGAGACCAAACCTCCATGGACGTATTGCAACCTTTTAAACCTAACAGTCAAAGTCAAACAGACAGACACTGGGCCGGAAGACTGGCCACTTTTATGAAATGACTTATTTTAGAAGTTCAGAAAAATGACTGGAAGTGATTAGCTTTCTAATCATAAGACTATTTTATTTCAAATTCTACTTCAGCACTGAAGATTCCCCACTAAATAAGCCAAGTGAAAAAGCAAACTTAATATACTTGTTAAAATATAAATAATAAAATATAAATTAATAATTCTTTTTAAATTAAATATTCACTTTGTCAAAATTAAAGTCAAGTCACATCCCCCTCAGCAGCCAGCTGGGTTTGCTGGGTGCAGCAAACATGGCCTTAGGGTTCTCTCTGAAGCCCTCAATATCCCTCTCAATGTTACCATGGCAATCCACGGGTTCCAAAAGGTGAAGGCCAGCATCATGTGGGCCACGAGGGTGGTGGCTACCGCACACAGGACCCAGACGATGTTCTTCCCAGTTTTATCCACCAAGAATCCAAATATTGGGGACATGGGAGCTGATATGATATACACAATGCTGCCAGAGAGCATAAGAAGTTAACAGAATGCAACACCTTAGAAACTAAGTACTCCAATGCCCCCTAAAACTACACAAAGCAAAGCCCAACTCCTCCAATTTGTCACCCTTCCAAAATGAGTGCCAGAGAACAAAAATACAAAAATCCAACAATTCTCTGGGTTTTCCCTTTACTCAAAGCCAGGCTTCTGGGATTTGGGGCTGCGATGTCGGGGATGCGGGGGAGGGGGAGCTGCGATCACACAGTCTTTGTGGTCTCTGCTCATGAACACTGCGGACATCACATGCAACAAGAACCTACAGCATCACACCAAATACCTGTTGATTGCACTTGCTGACTGGGAAGAAAATCTGAATTTCTCTATGAAGAAGACTCTAAAATTAAAAAGAAAGGTAGGCATGTTAGAAAGAACTACTTTGTTTTCAAGAAATAAAGAAAAGGTAAAATCAGCTTAGCATTTAATAAGCTTTCCTTCCACAGTTGTCTCTGATACATCCTAAAGCAATCGACTACAGGTAAGTACTCGTGGCCCTACTTCACGGACTGAACCCTGACTGGCCGACACACTTTCAGAACAGCAAATCTAAAAGTAGTATAGGCCCATGCAATAGAGTTCTTGCCACAAAGTGACTGCGTAGTCTTGAAGGTTACAGAAACACCAATGCACATCCTCCATTTGCACTCTCACACTGCAGCAGCCAACGACTGAGGAGAGACGCAGACCCGCCTCGAACCCTGAATCTAAGTCTGGCAGAATCCGCCTGAGGTAGACAGTGCACAGCCTCCACTCACACAGCAGGCAGCCTCCTGATCCAAGAACAGAAAGCGGATTTTAAAAGTCTTCCCTAAGAGGATAAAGAAAGTAGTAAGACAATGTTGAACCTGGAGCTAAAACGGCCCACTGTGTTCCAGACTGTAAGACAGTCTACGTATATAGTGTTCACGGTAGGAAAATTAACTACAAAAACAGCCCCTCGCTGATGTGACTCGGACTCATTACAACTGGAATGCTAGGGACACTCACTTGCCCAGCCCAATAAAAGGGAACACCGCCACGTAGTAGCAGACGCAGATGATGAAGACCAGCATCAGGGGTAAGGAGAAGTCCTTTATATCCGTCAACTTAATGACTTCACCTTCAGAAAAGGAAGACACGTTATTTCATAAACCTGAGCACCTACAGTCATCATTAGTCATTATTTTTATTCATATAATAATAATAAAGACATTTTTCCAGAAAATCCCACATCCATCGCCTGTGAGATACGTTAGTTACCAAGTACTAGGGGGAAGGAAGCAGGAGCTGGTATTTACGGGAACTAGACTCGTTTTACTGATATACAAAACAAAATCAAGACTGTACGTTCTGCTAAAACATTAAAGGAGGGATACAAACAAAACCGTAGACAAGCAGAAGTGGATCTGGAAACAGCGGCACAGCACCGTGCCGTGCGCTCACGTTACTGCCCATCACCTTTAAAGGTCCCCTAAGTCCCACACTTCCATGGTGAAGTACCTGTTTTTCCTTGTTCTTTATTTAGTATTTTCTCTGCCCTCCGATCCAAATAAGCAAGGACCAAAGCACAGATTAGTGAAAGAATGCACGTTATACCTCCTAAAAAAGAGAGAGATAAATGTTAAAAAGAAAGGTCACGGGGTTTGGGGAAAGCAGCACACTACAGAGAGAGCAGCAGTGTGGCCACTGAGAGGAAAGGCTAAAGACAGGGCTAAGGAGAGCTACGCAGACACCCAGCAGGCAAACTTCATCACGCTGTTTCTCAATAACAACTTGGCAGTTAGAAGGAAACTACTGGAACCAAAGGCTCCACTCCTGTAGACTGGGGAGCACACGACGGCCATGGGAAGGTGAAGACGGACAGGCCCTCAGGTTCGATGTCAGCTGATCTTAGCCAAATCAGTGCGGCTCACTGAGAGTCCTTGTCTCCAAAACTAAGGTAGAGAATGATCATAGAAGACACCTAATATTGAGCTCTGGCCTCTACATACATGTAACATGTCACCTGCACACACATGTGCACAGAACAGTGTGGACACATACATACATCGCAGAAAGAAAGAGCAGGGGAGAAACCGTTCTCTGGCCTGTACACTATAGAAGATGCCGTAAGGAGAGCCAGCAGCCATGCGTTCTACTGCTGCCCCCGACCAGCTGACAGTTCTGGGTGTAACTTAGCCTAGCCAGGCTCAGTTCCCTGTGCGTGTGACACGAGAAGTGCTCACTCAATGACACAAGTGTCTTTGCTATGAAACTCTGCACGTGGAGAAAACCAAATGCAAGTACAAAGGCTCATCCGAGACTGTTTGAGGAGGAGTCTGGGTGGACAGGCTTGAGGTGGATTCTGTTAGCACTGCCCCTCCACCGCCCTCTTGTAACCAGGCTGCGTGCATCACCAGGCTGTGTGCATCACCAGGCTGCGTGCATCACCAGGCTGCGTGCATCAAGCCAGTACCAGGAATAAAAGATATTCAAACCGAGCCTTCACCTCACTGTGCCACGAGCCAGTGTGGAGCCCTGCGAGCCACTGACACAGGGGACAGACGCTGCCAGGGTCTGAGGACATGTGCTGAGAACAGCCTGAAAGGGACACGCAGAGCTCCACCCTCTACCTGACGACTCGCCAAGCAGCAAGCAGCACCATGGAACTTTGGCTCAGAGAACGTAGGGACAACAGGGACACACACAATGAGCAAAGACCCAGAACATTTCAGAAAACTGAGGTAAATATTCTCGTCCTAACAGCAAAGAATGGACCCAGGTTCCTGGCTCTCAACTCAGTGGACTTGGCGCTGATCCACACCTCATCTCTCCAGTGTCCTGGCTGAGCCTGAGCAGAAGGACCCCGTCTTCCTCCTGCTGCCTGTTACTGTGAGTCACCGCGGTACACTCCCTGAGTGATCTGCCTTCCAACACAATCTCTTTGAACATACAACATGGAAGTGACTGCACTGAGGAACACAAGGGAGAATCGGAAATGGCACTAGAAGTGCAAGAAAGGTACAGGACCATCTTTTTCCAAACAGTCAACATAACAATGAACTGCGGAGGGAAACCACGACCTCTAAGGACAGAGTCTGGCACTGAGTCCAGAGCTCTTGCCTATTTGGCACACCTCCTACCACAGGCCCTGGGAAGGGACAAGACATGAGATACAGGGAGTCACTCACCAACCATCAGTGTGACGCCCAGGGTCATGTGGCCAGCAGAGCCCAGTGATGCTTCAATCTTCCCATACAACCAGCCCATGAGGTTCATGTTCACCGTGCTTCCCTGAGGAAAGAAAGCAACAGGTCTCCCAATTACTAACACCCGGGGAGGCTTAGTGAAACCAGAATCCAGACCGCACGGAAGATCATCTGGTTAGACTGAGGGGGAAGACCCACCTCTAATCTGAGCCACAACTTCCGCCGGAAGCCTGTATAAGGACGCGGAAAAAAGGAAGCTCTTGCTCTTTGCCTGCTTGCTCTCTCCTTGCTATCAAATCCACTCCTTCACTGGCATTAGAACCTACTTCAGGATTCTAGCATTACTGAGACAGCCTTCTTTCTTGAACAACTACCTACTGGACTCCCGGACCTTCTGTTCCTAGGCAACCACTGTTGGATTAGCTGGACTGCAGAGTGTAAGTCATTCTCCTAAATCCCTCTGTATACAGAGCCGTTCTATAACTCTTTAGAACCCTGACTGAGACACTTTGGATGTGCTCTGAGGATTTAAAAGACTTACTCCATTCCCAGTGTGCTCTTTCCGCCTACTTACAGATGTGAGCTCTCCACTGTTCCTGCCATCATGCCTTCCCTCTGCCATCAGAGGCTCTAATCCTCTGACACCATAAGCCCAACTACACAATTTCTTTTATAAGTTGCCTTGGTCATGATCATGGTCATGGAGTTGTTACAGCAATAGAGAAGAAACTGAGACAGTGGGCTGGAGATGAGAGGACTTGCCATCCTGGAAGCCCCTCCTCCCTCCCTCCTCCTCCTCCCTCCCTCCTTCTCTCCCTCCCTCTGCAGTCCTGAAAAGCAGCTCTGGCTGGCTATTTCCTTCCAACAGAACAGAATCAGATACAAAGCAGCAGTCACGCTCCAGCAGTAGGCCAAAATGGGAAAGATGGGTATGAGATCCCACTATAAGTACGGTAAGACCTGTGCTCAGGATACGGATGTGGTTTTTGGTACAGCCAATAGCATGTGCCGACAAAGTATGTCGGAAGATGGAGGGAGGTGGAACACAGGATGACACCAATGTTCTGTATAAGAAACCACATGAAGAGAAACTCCACCAAGAACTGATCTGAGGAATGGTGGGGAGAATATGAAGAATAGCGTGAGTTCAGTTCAGAGAAGCTGAATGGTTTGTATGAGTCAGAAAGGCCTGGACAGAGACAGTGACAGCAAACACACCTGAGGAATTCAAGGGACAGCCCGGACAAGTGTTATTAACCTGGAAACAAGGCAATGCTATTAAATCCTGCAAAACTAGGTCAGAACCCCAAGGCTCTGGGTGCTGAAAGAAGAGATACCAAAGGTCACGGCCTACAGCACCGTCACATTTATAACCACGAGGAGAGAGGGGAGGATCTGAGGGAGAGGAGGAGAGAAGAGAGATGGGGCCTGAGTCTCAGGAACTAACAAGGTGGAGGGAGGCACTGCTCAGCTGGGAAACAAAGCAAGCGTCCCAGCAGTCGCGAGCTCCTCAGGAGAGCTGCTGCTGTACTAGCGCCTGGCTTAGTGCTTGCCGAAACAGTGAGCTTAAAAGGAGCAAATCACAAAGGAAAAGAATACTCGACCCCCGCCCCCAGCCATACAGGGATGGGGATACTTAAGATTTCCTATCTCACAGGATGCGTTAATCAAACCATTACATCTCCTGGGAACCCTCCCTAAGACAAAACATAAAACACCACAATCATTTCTAGTTCTGAACACCAGGGATCTCGCTGGCAGAGACAAGTCCAATGAGATGTGAGGCTCACGGTGAGGAAGCCCAACCTCCTGTCAGATGGCTTAGATCTGGAACATGCCTGATCAGGAACTTAAGACCCTTCGCATGACAACTGCAAACAATTAATACTGAAACAAAACAGTGGGGGCAGTTGGTGAAGACCCCTGGTGGGAAAGGGCTTCATCTGTGTGAGGTGAAGCATCAGAAGTTTGTGGTGTCTCACACCTTTAAACCCACCACTCCAAAGGCAGAGGCAAGCAGACCTCTGTAAGTTCAATACCAGCTTGATCTACACAGCAAGTTCTAGGCCAGCCAGAGCTCCATAGTAAGGCTGTCTTTAAAAAAAAGAGTTAACTGAGAGAGAATAGGCTGCCCTACCATAGAGTGAGCCTCCTACCAATGGAAATGTGCAAGCAGAACACGGATGGATAGATGGACAGACAGATGGACAGAGGGATGGACAGATACATGGACAGATGGGTAGGTGGGTGGGTAGATCAGTGGAGAGAGTTTTGAGGCAAGGTACCAAAATGGGTGAGAAATAAGGCAAGCGTTACTCAGATGCTTTGAACTAATGGATGTTTATGAGTGCTTCACTAAAGACAGAATAAATGTTAGTCTAAGTCCTACTAGAGAAATGTATAAAAACAGGGGCTAGAAGCGGCTCCATGGTGAGACTGCTTTGTGTAATCAGGAAGACAAGAATTCAGATCACAGCTCCCAGGTAACAGTCAACTGTCCCCTGCATGCCTAATAACTCAGATCTGCGGAGATGGGAGACTGCTGCCCTCAAATGAACAAGTGGAGAGTGATGAGGAGGTCCTCTTCCGACCTCTGCACTCAGAGGCACCAATACAGACACACAAGTAGGCATTTTTAAAAGGAAGCTGTCGAAATCACTGCCTACTTCTTCACATCCAAGTGTGCCCTAGCATACGTCTTTCTAGGACTGAAGAGATCATTACAAGACTCAACTCGTGCTTCCCATTGGGCCCCACCACAACCGTCACCATACTTACAATTCTGGCCATGCTGAGTTGAAGTCCAAACACCAGGTTTAATTCTTTGCCTTTAAACCAACTCACAGCATATGTATTCTGGGCAACTGCCAAGGACTCTCCACCAATCCTAAATGTGGGAGAAGAAAAGTCATAGCTTTGAAAGAAATCCCAGTAAGCCATTTTCTTCCTCCCAGAGAGAAGTGGGATCTCCGTCTCCTCTTGAATGGAGGAGGGCTTAAGTGCTTAAGTGCCAGCGAGGCACAGTGAAGCAAGACTGTGTGACCATGACCATCCAAGGATGGCAACTGCCATTTCAGTCCAACACTCACAGCTGGACACAAGCCACAGGACAGGAACCACTGGAAAATAAGCATGCCCTTCAGGGCACACAACCCAGGTATCCAACATGCAGAACAACAAGCTTCCAGATGATTCCAGCCTCCGGCCTTACGTGAATCTCTGCAGCAGACATTCCAGACATCGGGGCACAGGCAACCCACCCACACCCTCTAAAATGCAATTACTATTTTCTATTGTGATTTGGCTGAATTAATTAGAAATCACAGGCAATGAAAGAAGATACACCATGTGTCCTACGCAAAGCACCAACATGGAGGGGAGTCCTTCATTCGCATTTTGTACAGATGGAAACTCATTTTCAGGTCAACACTCGAGGCTCCTGCATGGAGCCTTTTACTGCTTGGCTTTGACTTTCCTTCTCTTAGACCCACGTGTCTATCACTACCCCTTGAGATCCGTTCCAACCCTCAGTCCTGCCATGGCTCTGTCCTAGCAAAGCCATCATCCTTCTCTCGTACACATCAGTCCCCACACTTCCTTCTACACTGCCCCACTTCACCCATGTGGCCATTTAACCTCTTTCACGCTCTTATACACGCTGTCTCCTCTGGCGATGTGCTACATCGATCTGCACGCCCTGGTGCCTCTGGGGAAAAAAAGACCTCTTTCTGCGTACTGTATCTCTCAGGGTAGGATGCCTGCGGCTGGCCTCAAAACAGGTTTGTGGAACAGACACTGAAATGTACATGGAGAAGTCACCCTGAGACTCTGTGCTAATTCAAGACACCACAATAGGGGGCAGAAAGACATATCTGCCACTCGCTAAGGAAGAGGAGGACGCCCAAAGTAAACAACCTAGAAATTGATGGTTCATACTTCTGCCAATGAGATTTACGTAAGTTTTCAATATAATCAAGTTTCAAAATAAATTCTCACAAGCTCCCAGAATTCTCCTCACGGGACTCCACTCTTGGGCCAACAGTGAGGAATTATTTCAGATCTTTGAAACATAGCCTATATATGTAAGTGTGCTTCTTAGTTGATTTAACTAAGACTTAGTTTTCTGAGTCATCGTGGTTAACTTGTAGGGTTTGAATATTTTAAACTTCTTCAGAAATGATGCTTTCTTTTAAATCCTTAGTAAAGCACTACTACGGTGGACTGGTTGGAATATGGGAGGCCCTAGTTTTAACCCTCAGCATCACAGATCCTTAATAAGCGTGCTAAGATAACATGAAATTAAGCTATAACTTACCCAAACACAAACCTCCCAAGCTCCATCAGCCAAAATGCATTAAATATTCCACCCAGAGCAAAAATGACCTGCAATATGAATAGTAATAAAAATAAAACAGGATATTTAAACAGAGTAAATAACACGACAAATCCTCATTTCCACGTCACTTTCACTAGCCCGCACTAATAAATCCAAGAAATTAAAATATGAATGTTCATGCATTCAGCAGGACTTCTAGTCACCAGGAGGCAAGCCTCCAGCATATCTGGCAGGAATCTTTTGGGTTAGGATAACCCATGTGCAAAGACCCACCCCAGTGTGCGTGGCACCATTCTATGGGCTGTGCAGCATAAAGAAGAAATTGAACTGAGCATGCACCCGCCACTTCCTGTTTCCTGGCGGCAGGAGTCATGTGACCAGCTGCTTCATGCTCCGGCCACCATGCCTCCCCTCAAGCAGTGGGCTGGAACAAACCCTTCTCCCTCCTAAGTGGCTTCTACCAATCAGAGCAATGAGGAGGTGACTAAGACAATGTAATTTAAGGCTTAAAATGAATGATACCACGTGGCCATTCACGGGCCTGATTAATTGACAAACTTATCCATTCATTCATTCAGCATATTTTTGCTAAGGGAATTAATTAAATAAGGCTGCAAAGTTACTGTCAAGTAATGAGTAAATATTTGGGCTTTTCTTACCTGTCCGATGCAAACAAAGCAGCTAAAAATAACTGTGCCCCATCTGTGTGAGAGAAAAAATGTCATTTCTTCACATTATTGCTGGTAACCAGTCCTGTACTAATAACCAGTTTAGGTTTTCTTTGCCCATTCTGCATCCAAGGAAGGTGACCACTCATTTGCAACCTTCCAGATCCATTAACTAACATTAAGTTCTGACAGGATTCCCAAGGTTCCGCAACGGCACACGTTCATTTACCAATTATTACCTCTTAAAACGTAAATGATCTTCCCCAAGTTCTCATTTAGAAATAATGGAAATCCTCTATTAAATTCCTACTCAGGGTGTAGGGCAGGAGGCTAGTAAGAACACTCAGTAGTTAAGACCATGCACTACTCTTGAAGAGGACCCAGGGTCAGGCAGCTCCCCACTGCCTGTGACTCCAGCTTGAGATCGGACTCCTGAGCTGGCCCTGGGGGCAACGCCACACACAGCACGTGCACAAAAATAAATCTTCATCTCACTCATTTAGAACTGATTCCAGGAAAATCTACAGTAGATAATTTTAAGTCGGCTATAGTCCTTGGTAACTAAAACCTACTTTTAGAAGGCATTTCTACGACAAGTTAGTGGAGTTACAGGTCCAACTACAGTCTATTAATATTTCACCAGAGCAACAATGTGGGATTAGAAGACTTCAAAAGTCATCAGAGCCAACTGCATTTCTGAAACTAAAATTCACTCAGAACCCTTGGACAATCATGGCCCGAATATCCTCTAAAACTGGGAAAGTCAATGTCCCAAGCAGGTTTATATAACCCCTGTGAAAAGCAGTTCCTCCGCCGTATAAGTGGAAGTAGTTTTCCTAAAAAATCAGCTAATTCTATCCCTTCAGACCCAGTAAAATCTAAGCACTTCCTTAATACTCAACTGTTTGAGGTTCTTAAAAGCAAACCCCCAACACTAAACACACCAGGGTGTTTCAACCCTTACCCAGTAAGGAAACAGTTAAAACCACTCCGCAGCTCCACTTCTGCCCTCTGAGGGAAGCCCCAGCTGATGTTACCTAAGCCTCCGTCAAACACAGCCAATGAGAAAGGGGAAAAGTGACAAAGCGCCTTAGACCATTCCTCTTCAGCGCCTAATGACAGGGCCATACAAAGTTCAATGGCCAAAGACGGGCAGACATAGAGGGGGAACGTCTGAAGTCTTAACAGAGCCTAGGGATGACTCTCCACCTATGTGCAAAGACTTTACAAATCCATCTCTCATTTAATCCCTGTAGAAGCTCATAAGGTGGGAGTCATTGCCCCTACTGAGCAGGGAGGAAGCAGAAGCTTAGGAAGCGCTAAGTGTTAGCATAACAGGGACTTGACCAAGCGGCAGCGAGAGGACTCTCACATGTTCGAGAGGACTCTCACATGTTCGTCTAACCCAATTTAAGAGCATAATTTACCCCAGGAAACTGATGACCTTACTCCATCAGCAGCATCTACTAGGCCTGACCCTAATTAATAAACCAACCAGGCTTCAAGGATCAAGTCTAGAGCCAAAACCAATCTTAAAGAACAAAAACCAAATCTTCATGTCCATCAGATGTCAATTCACAAGTCTATTCAGTTCTTTGAAGAAAAACTTCAACCCAGTCCTACATTCTAATAGGTTAAATTTACGCACAGTTTTTTAACTTTTTTGCAAGCTTACCTTATTCCAAATATGCGGTCTATCAGAAAGCCACCCAAGAAACACAAAATTACATTGGGCCAAGAATACCAGGCGTACAGCAGCATGAATTTCGTGGTATTCACTTGCATGTCCTAGATAGGGAGAAAAAAAAAGTTTTCCCATACAGGTTCTGCAATTAACAAATCAAAGCAAAACATGGCAACAGCCGTGTTTCTGTATAGGGCAAGTTTCTTCACCATTTGTGAACTGTTTACTTCCTTGAGACTCTGAAAGCTACAACCCTTGCCCTTAGAATAACAGCCACACCTGGGGACATCTTACCTCCACATACTATCCCTGGGCCCCGTGGACTCCAGGACCTGTCACTGGTAGGGGGGCCAGCTCGGTCCTTTTCTATCACCTACGTTCTTCCTTCTTCCTTTCTGTCTGCATTATGGACGCCTCCCAAACAGAAAATAATCATTGTTGCCTGATCTTATAGACGCTACCCTCCTTAACTCCTACTAGAATGCAAAGGGCAGCCTGTGCATTTTTTCTCTGCCTAATGGCTTAAAAAAAAATGCACATGACAATGGTCTAAATGCCCAAGAAACAACAAATATCAAATATATTTTTACAATTCAAAACCAGACAAGAATGCAAATAGGGCCAATACTCAGCAGCTAGTATCCACATTTATAAAAGTAAATAACAGCAAAGTTTATCTAAGAAGGCCAAAGCTGTCCCACCATTCACTCATGGTTCATTCACTCATGGTGTAAAATTCCTACCAAAACTAGCATTTCTGGTGACGTTGTGGGCCCAGTCCATAAGTGTCTACCTAAAGAATAAAGCCATCTCAAGTCATGCATATGTTACTCATGAGTTCTTTAGGGAAGCAAATTTGATCTCTGCAGCTTGTGGGTCTGGTGATAACAGACACTAGAGGAGAAAGTGGGCCTCTCAGATGGGGCACCCTGAGCGTCCGCTGTGTCTCAGCATCTATGAGTCAGTGCTCCAAAGCAGAGTCGCACAAGAACGTGGAGAACCAACTCACCCGTTTAACCTGAGTCTGGAGGGCTCCGGGGTTGTCGTAGCAGAAATAGCTGCCTAGAAAAGGGAGCACACGTATTTCATTCAGATTGATCATGTCTAATGATACTGACAACTCCTAACTAGGAACTCCCCCGTGTGTTTAAGGTTTGCTATGGCTGACACTGAAAACAGGTTTTTTTGCTTGTTTTCCACCACTTTCTTGTCTACCACCCGAAAGACCTTCCACAATTTAGCGGTGTGCATACACAGCAAATACCAGAAACCTAATTAAGAGGTCAACATCGACTGGTTTTGATCATCTTGTTTCCTTCATTCCTGTATTAACATCTTCATGAAATCGCTGCATTTTCCTTACTTTAAAAAAAAAATTCTACGAGCATCCTCTACGGGTGCCACGATAGCTGTTCTCTCTTTACTCCAAAGCAGAGTGAACTTCAGCTATTCAAACCAAGCCAGTATTTGAAATAAATTCTGATCCTGTGAGCAAACAACAAACAAACAAACATCATACCCAGGAGCAAATAACTGAGTGAATACGGTCTAGAAACAAGAACACGACTGCAAGTCTAAGGGGTCAAATGAAAAATAGCAACGTCTCCTGAGCAATTAGAAACGGGAGTGGGGGGAAACCGGCAGACTTAAGGAGGCCCCAAGTTAGCACTGCCCATTTCCACGCTGACAATAAAATACACCAAGATACGGTCCAAAGGTGGAGACGGTGGCTGGAGAGGCAGGACTCTGGTTTCTCAAACCCGAACTTTCAGCCCAATCTACCTACCAAAAATAACTACCAAAAATAACCTGTGAGCTAGAGTAGGGGCAATTTCTTCAAGTGTTTTGTCTTTGCTTACTGGTTCTAAACCTAGGAACTTCTGGTTTAGGATTTAACTGCTTATAAGAAATTCAATATCATGGTTTGTTTGTTTGTTGAGACAAGATCTCACTTTGTAACCCTGGCTGGCCTCTCTAACTCACAGGGATTCCTTGGCTTCCGTGAGCCTGGTTGGGCTAGGGCAAATGATTAAGGGATCCCGGAGTTCAGGTCTCTGCCTTCCAGTACTGAGATTAAAGAAGGGTACCACCATGACCGGCTCAATACCACGTTTCAAAGCAAATAGGTACCATCTTCCCAAAAGACTAGAAACCAGAGCCCAAAGTATCTTTTATACACCAGGAGCATTTGTGAATCTGACCCCTGAAAACACACTTTCAAGCCAAGCCAGTAGTTACAAATCCGAACAGTTTCAATGTAAACTAAAAACTGTAACTCAGGAGGGAAGGTAGTCCAATGAAAGTGTTCTCCCGGGGATCAGATTTCATAAGTGAAACCAACTTAACAAGTGCGGTCTTGCAGGACTGCCCCACAGAGGAAAGGTAAGTGAAGACTCCTACGAAGGTGTTCAGAGCGGTGAACACTATCCAAAGCGGGTCGGAGCTCTAAAAGAATGTAAAGGAAAGCACTGGGTGGCGGGAGGGGTTCCTGGGGAGGGAGGAAGAGGGACTTAGTCACGCTCCGAAATTCCCCGGAGCAACGTTCTGACACTCGAGCACAGGGCTCCGGGGGAAAGATCTGAGATTCCTACTCATCTGCGTCCCCATGGAGGAGCTGCTGTGCTACGGGGCTTGGCAGGAACAAAAGTCACCTCCCTCGCGACGCTTGGAAAAAGCGGGCTCCCAAGCCCCGGCAGCAGCGCGGATCCGGAGACCCGAACCCCGAGATCCCTCAATCATCTGCCCTAGCCCAACCCCGCTCACCGAAGCCAAGGAAGCACATCAGCAAAAGCACCACAAGCCGGTGCGCCAGGTGGCTGGGGTCGCAGAGCGCGGGCAGAGCGCGAGGGGCGCCCTGGGGTGCGCTGTCCGCCTCCGGGCGGCTCCCAAGCAGCGCCCGTTCTTCCCCATCTTCCTCCTCCATCGGTCCGGAATGGAGCAGGAAGCAGAGGCAGGGTGGCAGTGGCGGCGCTCACGTGACCGCGTACGCTCACGTGACTCTCTCGGGTCACGCCTCGCCGCGCTCACGTGAACGGCGGTTCACGTGGTGTCGGGACTCCTGTTCTTTCTTTTCTGCTGATGGGGTGCACATAGGGGAAGGAATGGGAGTAGGTGACCGACCGGGTCCTGTGGAATAGGGCTCTTCCTCATTAGCATCTGATTTAAAGCCATTAGAAAATGCTGGTGCAGAAGTCCTGGTGGAAGGCTTGACCTGAGTTAGAGCCCTTCTCATTGTTAAGTCCTCCACCCTCCCTCACTTCCAACTCTTCATGCTCCCAGACCTGACGAAACATCTGATGTACCGGGCACTTATGTACTAAAAAAGAGTACAAATTCTCTCACCTCAGAATATTGGTGAGAGAATTTACTTAGGGAGACGGACAGAAAATAATAATGCGGATGGATGGGTGAATGGATGAATGGATAACTGCGACTGAAATAAATAGGCATTGAATTCCCCAAAAATGTCTAGTCTTGGATTTATACGTTTATAATTACACGTTTATATTGATCTTGGAATAAGAAAGAAGTCAAGCATAGAAAAAAAAAAAAGTCCTAATGAGCCATTCAAAGATTTCCAGCAGAATATTGAGACCACTAGGTTTGTTTTGAGAAGCTTGATTTGGCAAAACGGCCTTCTACCACACTTTTCTAGGTGTGCTGAGTGTTTGCAGTAGAATTTTAAGTGTAGCATGACTAGGTGCTAAATAGCTGTGAAGCATGCTGCAGAAGTGAAAGTGAGAGGCTCAAAGCCGGACCTTGGAAGGTCAAAAGGTTTGGCACCAAAGAGTGTTCCAGTGACTGCTTACAAAGTAAATTGGGGATGTGTTTAAAAACTAACATATGAGGTTTGAAAGAGGAGGAGGGCTTTTGAGTGTCTCCTAGATTTCTAGGTTGGGCCCTCCAAAGAGATCCAAACATAGGGGATGGGGAAGCAGAAGGACTGTGTCAGAGTGATACCGTTTGGAATGTTTAAACATAGCCCGCTTGTTACCTTGAAGTCCCCTGACTAACACTGTGCTTTGTCAGCACAGTGGTCATACCCCATCTTGGGCTGATTTTTTCACTCAGCATTAGCTGTATACAGTGAAGGGCCAGGACCAGCATTTTACACTCCCTGGCTTTGCCCACAGGAGAGATTACTGAGTCTTGTAGTGGCTAATTTTATGTCAACTTGACACAAGCTGAAGTCATTAGAGAGGAAGGAGCCTCAGTTAAGAAAATGCCTCCATGGAGTGGGCTGTAGGCAAGCTTGTGGTACATTTTCTTAATTAGTGATTGTCGGGGAGGGCCCGGCTATCCTTGGGTTGGTACTCTGGGGTTCTGTAAGAAAGCAGGCTGAACAAGCCATGAGGAGCAAGCCAGTGAGCAGCACTCTTCCATGGCCTCTGCATCAGCTCCTGCCTCCAGTTCCTGCCCTGTTTGAGGTCCTATCCTGACTTCCTTCAGGGATGGACTGTGCTGTGGAAGTGTAAGCTAAGTAAGTCCTTTCCTCCCTAGCTTGCTTTGGTCGTAAGGTTTCATGAAAGCAATAGAAACCCTAACTAAGACAAGTCTAATGGCTAAATCAAAGAGCAGCTTTACTTTAAAATGTTATATATTTTAAAAAAATAGTATTCATACTAAAAGCTGTCCCCATTCACATGTCTACCAGCAATACAGGTAAGAGACCTATCTTACCACTATTTCCAACCCAGCTTTTTTTAAGTCTTTGAAAATCTAAGTAAAAATAGCTATCATACTATTGTATTCAATCAGATAGTACATCTGTATTGAAGGAGGTTAAATTCCTGTTGAATGATAAATAGATGTTTGTATTTGAATGACTAAGGTAACAAACGCTCTCTTGTCCTGACCCCATTTTGTGTTTGCTTAGGCAGTTCTCGGCCCCCTATCCTCCCAACAGCCATGTCTGGCTACACATCTGAGATTTCCTTGACCCTGACTGTGGTTTGATGCATTCACAAAACCAATTAATGTTTATACAAATTTAAGCTAACATAACTGAAGAAGATATAGGTCAAAAGTAATAGGCATGTTATGTGTAAGATAACAATAATAATAACAATAATAAAAATAATGTTTTCATGTTATTCTGGCCCTTATCTAACTTTAATGTAAATGATGATCCCTCCAAAAGCAAAAGCAAAAGAGCAATCTTCTTTTAACAAACCAACAAGAAGATAGCCACACAAACACAATTCCACCTCTAACAACAATAACAACAAAAATAACAAGAAGCAACAATCACTTTTCCTTAATATCTCTTAACATCAATGGACTCAATTCCCCAATAAAAAGATATAGACTAACAGACTGGATACGTAAAGAGGACCCAGCACTTTGCTGCATACATACAGGAAATGAAACTCAGTGACAAAGACAGATGCTACCTTAGAGTAAAAGGCTGGAAAAACTTTTTCCAAGCAAATGGTTCCAAGAAACAAGCTGAAGTAGGCATTCTAAAATCGAATAAGGGGTTGGGGATTTAGCTCAGTGGTAGAGCGCTTGCCTAGCAAGCGCAAGGCCCTGGGTTCAGTCCCCACCTCCAAAAAAAAAAAAAAAAAAAAAAGAAAGAAAGAAAAGAAAGAAAGAATAAAATCGAATAAAATGGATTTTCAACCAAAAGACCAAAAGTTATCTAAAAAGATAAGGAAGGACACTTCATACTGGTCAAAGGAAATATCCACCAAGATGAACTCTCAATTCTGAACACCTATGTTCCAAATGCAAGGGCACCCACGTTCATAAAAGAAACTTTACTAAAGCTCAAAGCACACATTGCACTTCACACAATAATAATGGGAAACTTCAACACCCCACTCTCATCAATGGACAGATCATGGAAACAGAAACTAAACAGAGACCCAGTGAAATTAACAGAAGTTATGAACCAAATGGATGTAACAGATATCTATAGAACATTTCATCCTAAAACAAAGAATACACCTCCTTCTCAGCGCCTCAAGGAACCTTCTCCAAAACTGACCATATAATTGGTCACAAAGCAGCCCTACAGATAAAAGAAGATTGAAATAACCCCATGAATCCTATCAGATCACCACGGACTAAAGCTGGTCTTCAATAACAACAAAACAACAGGGAGCCCACATATACATGGAAGCTGAACAATGCTCTACTCAATGATGACTTGGTCAAGGAAGAAATAAAGAAAGAAATTAAAGACTTTTTAGAATTCAATAAAAATGGAGGCACAACATAACCAAAAATATGGGACACAATGAAAGCAGTGCTATAGAGGAAAACTCATAACTCTGAGTGCCTCCAAAAAGAAACTGGAGAGAACATACACTAGCAATTTGACAGCACACCTAAAAACTCTAGAAGAAAAAGAAGTAAATACACCCAAAGGGAGTCGATGGCAGAAAATAATCAAACTCAGGGCTGAAATCAACCAAGTAGAAACCAAAAGGACTATACAAAGAATCAACAAAACCATAAGCTGATTCTTTGAGAAAATCAACAAGATAGATAAAGCCTTAGCCAGACTATTGAGAGGGCATAGAGACAGTATACAAATTAACAAAATCAGAAATGAAAAGGGAGACATAACAACAAAAACTGAAGAAATTAAAAAATCATCAGATCCTACTACAAAAGCCTATACTCAACAAAACTGGAAAATACGGATGAAATGAACAATTTTCTAGACAGATACTGGGTACCAAAGTTAAATCAGGATCACATAATCCATCTAAACAGTCCTTTAACCCCTAAAGAAATAGAAGCAGTCATGATAATTCTCCCAACCAAATAAAGCCCTGGACCAAATGGGTTTAGTGCAGAATTCTATCAGGCCTTCAAAGAAAACCTAGTACCAATACTCTTTGAATTAGTCCACAAAATAGAAACAGAAGGAACACTGCTCAATTCGTTCTATAAAGCCACACTTACGCTTATACCTTAACCACACAAAGACCCAACAAAGAAATAGAACTTCAGACCTATATCCCTCATGAATATTGATGCAAAAATACTCAATAAAATGCTCACAAACAGAATCCAAGAACACATCAAAATGATCATCCATCATAATCAATTAGGCTTCATCCTAGGAATGCAGGGATGGTCCAATATACAGAAATTCATCAATGTAATCCACTATATAAACAGTGAAATAACATTCAAATAATAAAGAATCAAATAACCCTATTAAAAGTGGGGTACAGAACTAAAAAAAAAGTTCTCAACTGAGGGATGCTGAATGGTCATGGAGAACCTAAAGAAATGTTCAACATCCTTAGTCATCAGAGAAATGAAATCAAATCAAACCTTAATTTCTACCTCACACCAGTCAGAATGGCTAAGATCAAAACCTCAGGTGACAGCAGATGCTGGCGAGGATGTGGAGAAAGAGGAATACTCCTCCATTGTTGGTGGGATTTCAAGGTGATACAACCACTCTGGAAATTAGTCTGGAGGTTTCTCAGGAAATGGGACATAGTACTACCTGAGGATCAGCTATACCACTCCTGGGCATATTCCAAAATGATGCTCCAACATATAATAAGGACACATACTCCACTATGTTCATAGCAGCCTTATTTATAATAGCCAGAAGCTGGAAAGAACCCAGATGCCCTTCAACAGAGGAATGGATACAGAAAATGTGGTACATCTACACAATGGAGTATTACTCAGCTATTAAAAACAATGACTTCATGAAATTCTTAGGCAAATGGATGGAACTGGAAAATATCATCATGAGTGAGATAACCCAATCACAAAAGAACACACATGGTATGCACTCACTGACAAGTGGATATTAGCCCAAAAACTGGGAATATTCAAGATACGATGAATGAATACATGAAGCTCAAGAAGAAGGAAGACCAAAATGTAAAGGAGGAACAAAATACTCACAGGAGGAAATACAGAGACAAAGTGTGGAGCAGAGACTGAAGGAAAAGCCAACTAGAGATGGCCCCATCTGGGGATCCATCCCATATACAGTCACCAAACCCAGACACTATTGCAGATGCCAAGAAGTGCATGATGACAGGAGCCTGATATAGCTGTCCCCTGAGAGGCTGTGCAGAGCATGACAAATACAGAGACGGATGCTCACAGCCAACCATTGGACTGAGAATGGACTCCCCAATGGAGGAACTAGAGAAAGAACTGAAGGAGCTGAAGAAGTTTGCAACCCCATAGGAAGAACAAAAATGCCAACCAACCAGACCCCCAGCCCAGAGCTCTCAAGGATTAAACCACCAAGCAAAGAGTACACATGGAGGGACCCATGACTCCAGCTGCATATGTAGCAGAGGATGACCTTATCTGGCATCAGTGGGAGGGGAGGCCCTTGGTCCAGTGAAGGCTCAATGCCCCAGTATAGGGGAATGCTAGGGCAGTGAGGCAGGATTGGGTGGGTAGGTGGGGGAGCACCCTCACAGAAGCAGGAGGGGAGAGGAATGGAATAGGAGGTTTTGTGGGGGGAAACCAGGAAGAGGGGTAACATTTGAAATGTAAATAAATAAAATAAGCAGTAAAAAAAATCTTATAAAAAGGGGGGCTGCCCTGCACAGGCACCCAGGTGGGTCCATATAATGATTTGTATATGCTTGGGCCAAAGAGCGGCACTATTAGGAGATGTGGACTTGTTGGAGTGCCTGTGTCACTATGGCTGTGGGCTTTAATGCACCAGTCCTAGCTGCCTGGAAGCCAGTCTCCCCTTAGAGGCCTGCAGGTGAAGATGCAGACCTCTCAGCTCCTCCTGAACCATTCCTGCCTGGGCGCTGCCATTCTCCTGCCTTGATGATAATAGATTGAACCTCTGACCCTGTAAGCCAGCCCCAGTTAAATGTTGTTTTTATAAGAGTTACCTTGGTCATGGTGCCTGTTCACACCCTAACTAAGACACTCGGTTACCCAGTATCTACAACCGCTCTTAATGACTTCCGTCAAAGTTGGATCTTGTAGTGTATATGACTTTCCTATTATTTCTAAAGGGCACTCATTCACTGTGCCTTGCTGTATCCTCAACGCAGGAGGTATCTCTCCTCAGCTTGACACATTAATGGGACAGGGTCCCAGCTTTTCAGTTGCCTTTTGTCTTTTTGGTGATACCGTGGCTCGGTTTCCTCTGCTCAGCCTGTGATATCATGTCTATCACTCCTTTTGTTGGTTTGTTTCGTTGTTGTTTCTTCAAGACATGGTTTCTCTGTGTAACAGCCCTGGCTCTCCTGGAACTAACTTTGTAGAGCAGGCTGACCTCAGACTCACAGAGATCCATCTGCCTCACCCTCCCAAGGGCTGGGATTGAAGGTGTGCACTGCCACACCAGACTTCTTACTGTTCCTGAAGTTGAGGTTTGGAACCTAGTTAGAAAATCTCCCATGTCCAAATCATAGAGGATGTCACCTGTTTCTCCCCTGTAGTGTATGTGATTTTATTATCCAATCCCAGTAGGTGGTCTATTTATAATGCATTCACTTGTATAATGAGAGGCAGCTGGATATCAGTTAGCCCAACACCCTCTAGTGAAAGTCCATCTTCGCCTGGATGAGTGGAGACAACACTTTTATTTTGCAGGGAACTGCCAAGTGTACTCAGTTCCCTTCTGAGGGTTTCACCCTAGCTCTGCTGGCCTCTCTGTCTCACATCACACCACTGATCTTACTTTAGAAGCTTTGACTAATCCGACTAACCATTGACTAATCCAAGTCCCTCTTCCCAGCTTTTGCTTCTCAGTGTTTTCCTGGGTGTTCTTGCTTATTTTCCCACTGGGGATTATTATCAGAGTTTCACTTTTATCTTTTTTTAAAGATTGATTTTATGCATATGCATATACATATAAACAAACACATATACATCATTTATATTAGCTGTTTTCAGACGCACCAGAAGAGGCCACTGAATCCCATTACAGATGGTTATGAGCCACCATGTGGTTGCTGGGATTGGAACTCAGGACCTCTGGAAGAGCAGTCAGTGCTCTTAACCACTGAGCCATCTCTCCAGTCCGAGTTTCACTTTTAAAAGTCTTCCCAGTACCTCATATTGAGCCTATGGTGTTCCTCACAGCTGTGAGCTTCCCTGCTGTCCAGGCCAAGTGGAAGAAGACCTCAGCAACCCAGTACGAGATGTTGATGTGAGTTGGGTGGCATCCATGTCCTGTTTCTGGACTTCACACAGAGATCTGCTGCTACCATTGGTAAAAAGAAGGGCACTTCCATTTTTACAGCACAGCCCAGTGTCTAAGAGGAAGTGGACATACATTGCATCATCTCTTTTGCACAGAGATTCAAGAAGTGACCAGAAAGGCTTTCCTTAGAACTGGTATCTCTGACAAGATGGCTCACACTGGCACTACAACTGTCAGCCATGAGCACATCTGTTGTTCTGACTGCTTGTGGCCAATGATTTTGAATGTGGCTGGTAATATCCAATTAAAGTCTAAAGTCCCTATCTGTCATGAAAGGAAAATAGCACATGATCTCAATAAAGCCAGGATTCTGGACCAGCAACTGTGGTCAGACTCCAAATCTAGACTTAACATCCTATCACCTGAGCTTCAGGCAGGATTCTTCACTAGTGAGACTGCTGGCCACTCTGCACTCTCTGACTCCTGCTGTTGCTTGACTGAATATGAAGACGTGAACTCTTACAGTCCGACCAAGAAGAAGGTTCTGTAGCATTCTAACAGGAATGAAGATATCCTAAGGAGACTTGTGCCCATCTCTTTGACTATACAACTTTTGAGACAGTGTACCACAAGGCGTTGTCGTTTCCCTTGAATCTCATGCTGGGAAAAGGAAAGCAGGGGGAGGGGAACATGGTGGGTATCCAGAGTGACTCCAGGAAAGAGTGTTGTAGGTTGCCTTGGTGCTATTTGTACTCTGATGTTAATTCTGCATCCTCAAGAGGGGCTGCCCCTATGAGGAGTGGATTTCATGTGAACCTTCTCCCCATTCTAACCAGTCGAAGAGTGGAAGAAGGGAAGGGGAAGGTCAGAGGAAGAAGAGGTGGAAGGAAGATGGAGCAGAACCACATGGCCTAGAGGAACAGCAAATAGCAAGGGATCTCATAGCTGGGGAATAGAGCAGTGTAGTGGTAGATGGGCCCAATCTAGGCCTACAGTTTGTAAAATAATAACTGGGCTGTGTATTTTTTACACAAGCTTATTGGGGTTGGATATTTACTGCAACAAAAAGAGATGTTATGCCATTCTTTCAATACATCAGAGCACCTTGCAAAAAAGACAGAAACAGAGACATTAATGGGTCCATATTGGATGGAAGCCCCCTGACCAGGACTGCTTAGTTGTACACAGCAGCCTTTTATTTAAACCTAAGGGTAAATAAGGGAGGAGTTTACTGAACCTCTTTGCTCCTCTTCCCAATGTGACCACACAAAATAAATCTCTGGGCTTTGCACCATTCCTTGTCTCTTTAACTGGCTCACTGAAGAAGGTAGGTGAGTCTAGCTTGTTGGGGCTTCCAGGGCCCCAAATCTGACTCTAACTATATTGACAACAGCACAAAGGATAAAGAATAAACACTCATTTTTGCTGATGTACCCTTCAAAGTTCCAGGTCAAGACAGGCTTAGCGGACAAAACAGCATCCATCCTTCTAGAACATCCTTTCACCCCCACCTTAAAAACACATAAGAGACTTGAAAAAGCGATGTGTCCTCTAAAAATTCCCCATCCCAAAGTAATAGCCCCCAATAAGAGTGTAGTTGATGAAATTTAAGACAAAGAATTCAAAATAATTATCTTAAATGTGCTCAAAAAATCACAGAGGACTCAAACTCTTATTGAATTCCAAGAGAAGACAAAAAAATAGAATAAAGGGTATATAGGATGTAAAAACGGAATTCTATAAAGATATAGAAATACTGAAAAAAATCTGAAATTCTATAAATGAAGTTTTCAGTAAGTTAAATAAAAAGTTTAGTGGGAAGCCTCATCCATAGGATGGGTGATGGAGAGAACAGAATATCGGGGCTGGAGGACAAGATGTGGCAATTAGAACACACAGTCAAGGACAGAGGCAGAGCAATAAAATTGTGCACAGACTCAGGACAGACATTTCCACATGTCTGAGGAGAGAGATGCCCATCCAGATAAAAAAGGCATTTAGAACACCCAATATGTAAAACTAGAAAACAAAGTCTCTACATGTTTTTTGTAAAGACGCCCTCAAGAGGGTGCTGGAAAGATGCCTCGGCAGACAAAGTGCTAGCAAGAATGAAGATCGGAGTCCTTAGCATCCACACCAAGCTCTGCATCCATAGTCCCAGTGCTGGGGAGGTGAGGACAGGTCGATCAGTAGAGCTCACTCAACGCCAGGCCTCACGGAGCCTCTGAGCCCTAGCAATAGAAAGCATTGTGCTGGCACAGACTTATCCTGGAGTAGATCAGAGGGCCCCGGAAGAAAACCGCTCAGCGGCAGCTACCAAAGTGCATCATCTCCACCACCACGGCTGGAGAATGTAATTAGATTTATATCTTTCACACACACACACACACACACACACACACACACACACACACACACACACTCACAAATCTCAAAGTGGATTAAAGTTCTTAAGAACAAGACTGACAAGATTGGGAAACTTTGTGACTGACAAGATTGGGGAACATTTCAAGGTCCCCACAGAGGCAAGCACTTCCGGTAAAGGTCTGCAGTGGTCCATGAGGTCACCTTCAAGAGCTGACAAATGGGACAACATTCATTGAAAAAGCACTAGAAAGAATCACAGGTAAAAGCCAGACTACAGATTAGGGGGGAAATCCTTGTCAACTCTCAAAGGGAGGACAGAACTATGTAAAGAACTACAAGAACCCAACTAACACCCTCACGAACTTTCCAGTTACAAAAAGGGCTGCTGAAATGAACCGATTGCAAAAGAAGCAAAAAACTTATTTCAAATAAATATTTGAAAAAGGTTTCAACCCCTTTAGCCATTATGAAAAGATGAATTAAAACTACTTTGAATATCTCTCTCTCTCTCTCTCTCTCTCTCTCTCGTTAATATAAAAAAACAAACAAACAAGCAAACAAAAAACAAAAACACTCTTCCCCTAGTAGCGGCTGGTGTGTGTGTCCATGTATGTCAGTAGGTGGCACAGAGAAGAAAGGCTATGTCTCTGTTCTGACCTGTGAACATCTGAGTGATCAGTAGGTAACCTGACATCCCCTGAGAAAAAGCAAGCCTGAGGTGGTCCAGCACCAGGGGTCCTGGACAGGGGGCTACCTTGAGAGGACCACTAATCCAGTGCCTTGGTACTGTGCAGGCAGGGATTGGCTCCCAGGCTGAGGGGTGAGCTGGAGTCTAGAAGAAGCCCGGCTGGGACCGTTGGCTCTGGATGAGAAGCAAGCCTGAGACGACCACCAGTCTGGTGCCATGGGGTCTGACAGGGAGTTAGCCTGAGATGACCACCAGTCTGGTGCCATGGGGTCTGATAGGGAGTTAGCCTGAGATGACCACCAGTCTGGCACCACACAGACCAGGGGGTGGTGGTGCAGACCATGCCCAAACTGATCCCTACCAGGTGCCATAATGCACAAGCACTCATGAAACCACTTCTGAGACAACCTCAGACACTCAAAGACCCCGGTGCCACTAAAAGGAGCAAATAAGTGGTGGGAAAGTGGAAGAGAAAGAGAAACAGAAGGACATAGGCACAATGTGGAGTGAGGCACAGCCTGATGTGAGTGGCTAGTGATGCCACCTAGGACCATGATGGGGTCCTGGTCTATGCTGCCACAGGGGACGGGGCAGGAGGAGGGTGAGAGAGGGAATGGGTGGCCCTACAGTAGCAGGGGTCTGTAACCACCAAAGGCCTGGGAGATGCCCCTGGTCTGAGGGCTGCACCCTACCCCTCACCTGAGCACTGTGGAAGAGCTGGCCCTGAGGGCATAAGAGCAGGAGAGCTGACTCTGCCCCTAGCCAGCTGCAATCCTCAAGAGAGCAACCCCCACCACTTCCCCATTGCTGGAGTTTCGGGTGAGCTGGGCCTAGGGATATGAGCGTGGGAGAGTGGGCCCTGCCATGTCCTCTGTGTGTGGACAAGGAAGAGCTACCCTCCTCCCCTGTGGTGGAATTTTTCCCGAATTGATTAAATAAAGACGATAAGAAGCCAATCACTGGGCAAGAAGGAGGCAGGCCTTCCAGATCAGAGGAAGAGGGAAGGCGGGAGGAGGGGACTTCCTTTTGGAAGGCAATCAAGATGTGGGCTGGGGGTTGTTAGTTTGGGTGGAGGAATCCACCCAGATCTGCCACTGGAAGGTTTCTAACAGGATAGTTGGTGGATTTGGGATGCCAGATTCCGAGCCCAGCGATTGTGTTATCTGTTGATTCTAAACTAAGGTTGTCTGATGGTTTCCATTTTGCAGCGACTCAACCGAGCCCAAAGGAAAAGTAACCGCCACAAACCGCGTGGGTTTGTGAGAGTGCGCCCCAGCTAGCCACGGAAATTTGGGATTGCGGAGTGGGTTTGACAGTACCAGCCTCGGGGGTTAGATGACTGGGAATGTGAGCGGGTTCCGAGGCAAGAGAACCTTAAGAAGTTGGACTGACTCCGCATGGCGTTAGCCATGGAGTTGGCGAGACCACCGGTAACCAGCAATAGCGTGAGTTGTTTTAATATTATGGGCTACATCCCCCTTTCCCCTCGCTGCCTGTGGTAGGAGAGTGTACTGGTGCTGCTGGTGAGGAATAGAACAGTCCTCTGAGGGGAGAGTGAGATGGTTATAGGAAAGACAGAAAAGATTGGATATCTGTACTAATCCAGAGGCGTCCCTATTCCTCCCTGTTCCTCCAAGATTAACAGAACATCCAGCCCTTCACCTTGAGCTTTGAGTATATACCTTATCATTCCATTCATCAGTAGGCCAGGAATCTGTCAGCAGACCCTGGCCTGCCTTGATTCTATTTGACAGAACCAGGTAAAATGATTCCTGACAGGAGAGCAGACCCAGTCAGGAGAGCAGAACTGGTCCTACTCTGCACCAGCTCCAGCACTCAGGTCTGGGGGCCCTGCATTTTCCCTGAACAGCACAATAGAACTGACCCTAGTGTCAGGAGCATGGGTAAACTGGTCTGAGGGCGTGAGCATGGGAGGGCTGTTCCTGCCTCTTGTCTACTGTGTGATATCAAAGTTGAAGGGGAGACCCCTTCCCCTCCCTTTTGCCCTTACCACCTATGGCAGGCAGGAGAGCTACCCCAGGATCTTGAGAGTGGAAGAACCAGCCATGTCCCTTCCTGGCTTCAGCACTCGAGAGAGCTGGTCCTGCATCTTGCCTGGACAGCAGGATAGAACTGGTTTTGGTTGTGGGGGTTACTCCTGAGCCAACCCCAAAGGCTTGAGAGCCAGCCTGCTGACCAGCTCAGATGCCTCTCAGACCCAGCCTCAGGGCTTTGAATCTTCCACCAGCAACATCTACCCCATCGATGAACTGCTGGAGTGCATCCATATGGAGACCAATATGGAAATCTTTAAAATAAAACTAGAACTACTCCCTGGTCCAACTACAGCACTCTTAGATACATGTCCAAAGGAATCTAACTCAACACACCCCAGAGATACTTGTACATCCGTGTTTACTGCCGAACTATTCACAATGGCTGCAACATGGGAAAAGCCTGGACATCTATCAAAGAGCGAGTGAATGAATAAAATGTGCGCACATCAAATGGCTAAGTATTCAGTCTTAAAGATGAATGGAACTGTGACATTTGCAGAGAAACAGCATGGACATAATTGAGGGAGTGTATACCTGCCCTTGGGAAGTACAGCGAGCCCCAGGCCCTTTTGCTCTCTGCCTGTATCTCCCCTCTTTCTCCCCTTCTCCTCTCCTTCCCTTCCCCACATCCTTCTCCCTCCCATGACTCTTGGCCATCACAAGATGAGCTGCTCTCCTCTACCCCAGCCTCCTACCATGGTGTTCCAGCCTCATTACAAATTGCAATGTGACAGCAAATAGGCCATGAAAGATGTCCCAAAGCAAACCGTCCCTCTGTCCAACTGATTCTCTTGCAGCCACAGAGACATGTGCACCACACGTGGGATTAACATGCATGGTGGAATGTGTATTAATAGTGCAGAGACCTCCAGACTGGCAGCACAGCACGGTCCTATTATCTAGTTTGAAATGCTGGGAAGGGGAGGGGGGCTGAGGAGGTGGACCAGTGGTTAAGATCACTTGCTGCTCTTGAACAGGACCTAGGTTCAGTTCCCAGCATGCACATCATGGCTCACAACCATCTGTAACTCAGTTCTGGGAATTCAGTGCCTTCTTCAGCCCTACCAGCACCAGGCATGCACATGGTACAACGCATACATGTAGGCAAAACATTTATGCATAATTTTTAAAAAAAACTCCTTAAGAGGAAGAGAGAGAGAAATTATCTACCCTTGAAGATACGAAAATGGTATGTCCCGAAGAACTGAAGGGCTGGCATGTTGGAAATAAAGACAGGTACCGTGTTCGTTACTTTTTGTGTGACCAAATGTCTGACAAAAAAACAGGCTAAGGGAGGAGACATTTATTTTGGCTCACAGTTTGAAGGGACACAGTCTGTCACGGCAAGGGAGGCATGGTGTCTGCAATGGGTTAGCCAGGCACTGACAGCTTCTCATAATAAGAACAAAGGAACCCCAAACAGCCACCACCTTCAAAGTTTTCCCCCAGTCACTAACTTCTGCTACGAGGCCCCACACCCCAAACATTCTATGAAATGTCACAGAACCAAAACAATGTCAACATCTGAGGATGAAGTCTTCAAACACATGAGCCTGCGGGGGTGGGGTGGGAGGGATTTCCCTTTCCCAGTTAACCATGCTGAGAATAACATAGCACCCTAAATGTCTAACATCAATGGCTAGATTAATATTCCACAGAAATCAGTATTAATAAATCTACCTTTTAAATGTCTTTTATGAGTGTTCTGTGTCCACAGTCCCCTTCCCATCCCCCATCCACTTGTATTTGTTTTTTCTCCTGTTTTGCATGTATCCATCTGTCTACTCATCTATATGACTATCTGCTGGTCTCCCTACCCAGATTCATGGAAGTCTGTATTAAGGTCAATTGCAAAAATAAACACAGTGTATTTTTCCTCCCCAAAAAAGATTGAGAGAATCAGGAAAAAAAACCAGGTGATCATGAATGACTTTAATTTGAATTTTTACAGTAACTTATGAATTTGTTTATAAACGAGTGTGTGGTAGGGTGACAGCTTGCAGAAGTCGGTTCTCTTCTTCCAGCGTCTGTGTTCTGGCGAGGAAACCCAGGTCATCATGCTTTGGCAAGGAAACCCAGGTCATCATGCTTGACAGCAAGTCGCTCTACTCATTAAGCCGTTTTGCCAAACCCTAATTGGAAAGTTTCAAAAGAAACCTTTAGCTTAGTAAAGGAAATGCATCATTATAAATTAAGCAATAAAACCGTGCACGTTTATTTGTGAATCACGAAACTGAAGAGAAAGGCAAAGCTGATTCAGGAACAGCTCTGGGGAGTATCAGTAATCACGCTCTGCTCCACGTGAGTTTTGGATTTGCTGTCTGCTCCCAACAACGCCCTTTCCCAAGCTGCCTCAAGTGTTTTCCTTTGCCAACGGTACAATGTTCGCCTCTGCCAGTAGATGGCGCAGGAAAGACATCCAGAGGGAGGGGCTCCACCTTCATCGCTGACCAAAAGTTTAGCTTCAACAACACAGGCTTTCAAACCCACACTGTGTCCTCTTCTAAGCAAAGGGTAGGAATCAAGTCATGGAACATGCGTTCGCGCCACACACACACACACACACACACACACACACACAGAGAGAGAGAGAGAGAGAGAGAGAGAGAGAGAGAGAGAGAGAGAGAGAGAGAGAGAGAGAGAGAGAGAGCGCTCTGCTCTGGGGATGAGAAGGTTATTTTTAATGCCACTGGAATGTCAGCATGAGGAGATAGGTATATTCCTCTACAAAGCAGATTTTACAACTGGGACGTTCCCCAGGCGGTGCCAACACTCAGCTTGTCCGAACAGGAAGGGACTATTCAGAAATGATGCCCGGCTTTCCATTCAACACACCCCCAGCAGCAGATGAGCACAAGGAACTCGCTGGCTCCTGGTGCACTGCTGCCACCCGCTCCAGCAGGACTTGTCTGTAAGAACTGCAACAGGGCTGGGTTGCCTGTGGTTCCACTCCTCCTCCTAACCCCACACACGTGATTACCATGCTCTGATCTGTATTTCAGCATACGTACACATTAAGTGACCTGCTTTGGTGAGCATGTCAGAAAGGCTGGTGACCTCCCGGGCTCGAAAGGCCATCGGTTCAGTACTCAACTCCACCGTTCCTCACTCCGAGCTTCAAATCATGATTGACTCCTGCTTTAGGCATTTTTAAAAAGTGGGGGGATGGGGAGCATTAATTTAAAGCCAGGCAGGGCTGTATATCAGTCCTGTCCGAAAAGCAGCAGTGTCAGTTGTCTACTTATTGAGAAATGTTCTATAAGATCTCACATCGATTTCCCTCACTCTTGTCAGTTTATATAATCTTCCTCATTCTCCCACCCCATCATATATCATCAAACACATTTGTCCTGAATTGCAGTGCATCGAGCCCATCTCCAGTATTCTGTTATTACAAAATATGTTTTGCAATAATCTTGGGTACAATAACTTCTGTTATTTGAAGGAATTGTGACTTAGGCTAAGTCATGCATTAAAGTAAAGATGAACTGTGCTAAGTGTTGCCAAATTTTCTTGTTGGAAGTTTTGCAGCATTCTGTTATAAAAAATATCACCACTTTTGCATGCTACTGGAACAAAAGCAGAGAGGTAGACCAATAAGCCAGAAAACCCATAAATCAGCCCACTCTGCTGCAGCCTCCTGAGTCTAAACAAACAGGCCCAGAGCATGCTGGGGAAGAGAGAGTCCAGAAGTAAAGAGAATGTCTGTAATGACTGATATAGATTATGTGCACACATGTAAATGTTTGGGTGTGTGGATACACTTGTGTGCACATAAACATAAAGGCCAGAGACCACTCTGTGTGTCACATTCCTCACAATTCTCCTTTCATTAAAGGAATTCTTCTTTTTTTAAAGTCTCCTTTTTTTTTAAAGTAGAGTCTTTTTTGTTTTTGTTTGTTTGTTTGTTTTGTTTGTTTGTTTGTTTTTTATTGGTTGGTTTTGTTTTATTTTGTTTAAGACAGGGTTTCTCTGTGTTTAGCCTTCCTTGGCTGTCCTAGAACTTACTCTGTAGACTAGGCTAGCTTCAAACTCACATAGATTCTCTGCCTCTCTGCCTCTGCCCCTGCCCTTCCCTCTCCCCTCTCCCTCTTTCCCTTCCCCCTCTTTTTCTCCCTCTCTCTAGCCCTCTGCTAGGATCAAGGGCAAGCGACACCGCTACCTGACTTAAATAGAGTCTTTTACTGGTTGGAAATTTGCCAAGTAAGCAAGGCTAGCTAACCAGAGAGCCTCAGGGAGCCATCAGCCTCTTCCCAGGGACAATAATAGCTGTGAGTTTTTTGTTTTGTTTTGTTTTAAGTGGAAATCATTCAACTTGGGATGGACGTGCCCATATCTTTGGAGCGGTCCTGGGATGCTCACTGGAGTCCTGACACTGTCACCCAGTCACTAAGGTCCTGTGGCCAGTGGATGTCACTCTAGGACTATTTTCACAGCTACAATCTGATCAGTTGGCTTATTTTAGGATAACCATTGTCTTTGACAACCCATGTGTTCAACAAGGGATGGGTGACAAAGGGGAAAGTGTGTAATTATATTCTGGTCTAAAATTCTTTAAATAAGATGCACATTTTCAGTAGACGAATAAGGCAGGACTTCCCGAGGCTTGAGTTTATCTTGAGGAGCCCGTGCTTCAGGAGGAAGCCTGGTCCAGCAAGGTCTCACAAGTTGTATGGTAGCCTTGCCTCGATAAGTCTAATTATCTAAATCAAGAACAAATTCCGTGATGGTGTGACTAAAACCATAATCATGGGATTGCGATATCATGATTGCTACATCATGATATATAATTGTGATTAGTCTAATACTAACAGCTTGGCAGTGCTGTCCTTTGGTGAAAGCTCTATACAGGCACAGAGAGAGATCTCTCTGGGGTCTGCCTCCAGAGCACTCCCCACCGTCTTAGAGAACAGTTGTCAGTGATAACAGGCAAACATCTTGGGCCTTGCAATCCTTCTCCTACTGAAAACCTCTAAAACACGAAAACAAACTAAACTGGTCTTTGACCAAATTTCTAAAGCATTGATTGATTTAAAGGAGAAAAGTTAAAGATGGGGCCCGCAGGATGATCAGGGAGAGGGCACTTGCCACCAACCTGAGTTCCATCCCCAGAAGAAAACCAACTCATACAAATTACACCCCCCTCCCCAACGCACAGCCATAGCTGTCCTGGAACTCACTTTATAAACTAAGCTGGCCTCAAACTCACAGAGATCTGCCTGCCTTTGCCTCCTTGGAAATATTAAGAGAACAAGCCACCATACCCAGCCTAAGTCATTAGTGTGTGTAGGAAGAGAACTTAAACTTAATATTGTGGTACTGTGTGTTCAGTTTACCCATATACAGGGAGCAAAGTGCTCATATATAACAGAAAGCAAATACATCTCTCGAAATCAAAGTTAGAAACAGGAGGAAGCAGTAATTGTTTTCAAGTTGTATGATCTTGTGTGTAGAACATTCTAGGCAATTCACTGAAAAATTATTAGGACACACAAATGAGTTCTGTAGCTTTGAAGGATATGATATCAACTTTTTGTTTTAAAAAAGTGTATTTTCACATATAGTAAGGAACTATCAGAAAATTAAATTTAAAAAATTTAAATTATTTTTTAATTTAATTGTGTGACTCTGCTATTAGATTAATACTGGTGTTTGAGAATGAATATATTCTGTATTTGAGAATGGAAGTCTTTGTGCAGTGTTTGATTTCACATCCCTAAAACATGTATTTATTTAGCTTCAAAATGTACTCTGGAACCTATGTAACTAATCCCTATCATAACGGTGAACCGCACACAGAGAAGACAATTTTGTAAGTTTAAGCTAAATAAACAACATTTTATATGTCTCGTTGGGGCTGGAGAGATGGCTCAGCAGTTAAGAGCACAGACTCCTCTTCCAGAGGACCCAGGTTCAATTCCAGGCACCCACATATGACACCCTCACACAGACATACACGCAAGCAAAACACCAATGCACATAAAATAAATTATTAAAAAGTTAAATGTCTTGTCATTATCGATGTCTCATAGCCACAACACAGACCTAGTCAGTAAGTACAGCGGGGGTTTTGGTGTTGGGATTGTGTTTACACACACACACACACACACACACACACACACACACACACACACACACACACACACACTTGCCTAGCCGCTCTTTCTGTTCACTTATCTCTGTCATATAGTTCAGCTGCGGATATCCTCCTGAATCTAAGGCAGAGAGAAAAGCAAAGTGACAGGCTGAATGGCTGTGTGAGAAAGCTTTACACTACAAGCCTGGGTTGCTACCCTGAGTGCTGGTCCTTGCATGGCCTCTGTGGATGCAGACTTTAGGAGAGGTACCACTGCTGACTGGTGAGCCTGACCCCATGTGGCTACACTCTCTGTGAAGTATGGGTTCATACTGAACACCCGTTTTCCTTCTGTTAGTCTGGGATCAGGCATATTCAAGGCAGGGGGTGCTATGTGACAGTAAGGACCCTGGGCAGGGGTCTCCAATGAGTGTGCTTGGAGCCATTTTGCACATGTTGTGGGAGTTGGGGGTGTCCTGTGTCCTTCACTAAACGGAACTCCTGGGGGTTCTGCCTGCTTCCCTTCAGAAGCCTGTGCTCCTATCTCTGTAACCGACCACAATCCTAAGACTGATTTATGCTGGGCCCCATGGGGCCCCCTCTGGAATGGATGGCCTTAGGGACCTGTGACACCACCTGCCAGCCCTCCCCAGAAACATATGCCAAACTTCAGACCTTCCTCCCCTGAGGTTTTTTGAAAGAAAGTCTCTTTGTCAACTTTCATTTTATTGAGGAGGAAAAAATTAATCTCACATGCAATATATCAAGAGCAGTAGCACGAAAATCATTCCTATACAACAAAAGGCTACTTAAACGCATGCGCCGGGTCCATGCGGGTTTGCTTCCTCCGTTAGCTTTGGATTTCCTGTGTATGCGCGGAGGACGTCAGTAAATGACTATAATATGGAATGTATAGATTTTTCAAATGCAAATGAGAACCATCTTTCTCTAAACCTTTGTCCAATAATTGACCAAAGTATCTCTTAAATCAGTATTAGGAAAATTGCTGTTCTTTAAGCACGCTGCCTACTAGCTCTCAAGCTGCACTAGCTATATACCTGGGAAAACTTGCTGTAACGTTGCTTAAAAATAAATCCTCCTTACTCAACAGAGCGGACTCACGGTTGTAAATAGCATTCTCCTGTTATGAAACCACCTTGACTTGAGGTGCTCTGGGTTGCGTTGAAGTAATTTTAAGTTAGTTCAATTATTCTGTCCTGTTTGTGACTATGATACTGAAACAGGTTATGAGACCAAGCCACAAAAACTAAGCAGACCTTCAGGGAATTAAACTGAGTTTAAAATAATAAGGAGGCCAAGCTCAAAGGCTGCAACCTATATGATCCCATTTTATATATCACTCTGAAAAGAACAAAATTCTAGACATGGAAAACAGATTAGCGGTTTGCTGAGCTTAAAGATTTGGGGGTCAAGGGTGGAGGTAAAGGGAATAAACAGAATATTATTATTAATCGAGGCTTTACAGAGATGAAATCATATATATATATCACTTTTTACATATTTATCATTATACATTAGATCTTTTTCATTTCCAACTACATACGGTTTTCACCTTGGCTGTGACCTTGCTGAGTGGGAAGCATAATATCTTTAATACATGAGTTAAACCTAAGATGGTGTTCAAATGAACTACAGGTAACTGTTTATGTCAATAATAAATACAGTAGATTACTTTTTAAGCCCATACTTCGGACTTTTTATTATAGATGCAATTGCTGACTTCCCATACATCAATGTGCTTAAAGTGCCATATGATGTCAAATGTTTAGCCTAACAGCATAAAATTGAGCAGAAACTGTAAAAGGTGTTTTATGGGTACCATAAAAGCCTAGGGCTGGAGGTCCTGTCTTTTGCATTACTCTGATCCATCAAGTCCCCCAGAATTTCTAGATAGCCAATGCACTTGAGAATCAAAGTTGGCCTTCAGAATTGTACTGATTTATCTGTGACCTCCAAGACAGAACCTACCAGAAGTACACAGGACAGAGGGCAGGCTCCTGCAGGACCAGACAAGGAAAAGCATTAAGCCTTATATAGTCTTCCTCTGCACCTATGTCTCCCCAAACCAAATTAGTTCTCCTTTATTGAGTACACTGACTGTCTCCAGTACTGCTCTGCAGTTCTGCAGTGGACAAGACAGGGGAGGATAGGTTGTGAGGAAGGCGGGTGAGAGCGCTATGGGAGACAGAGGGGCAGAAGGTCAAAAACCTAATAGGAGAGCTGAATTCCTGGGGTCTGTGTGAATGGTGGTGCTTCTTCCTAAGATAAAGAACAGAAAAAAGCCAGGGACAACACGAAGCAAGAAAGGACACCAACCTGTGTTTGGAAGTCTGCACGTCATCCAAGTGTAGCATTCTGAAGCAAACTGTTCAATGGATCCTAGCACAAGATGAGAAGACAAAGAGGAGTTAACACATGGGCTTTCTCCACAGACCACAATATTCTCAAATACTATTTTCCTGATGACTAAACCATCTTTCTATGAAGGATCAATTCCTTCACATTTATTCCGAAAGCTCCCTTGCAGTTAACCCACTTCTGGGCAATGGCTCCATAGATAATCAAAAAAGAAGTTTTTAAAATGCTTTCCTTAATCAAAGGAATTACCCTCCCCCAGCCCCCGCTGGCTTTCCATACAATTGGGTAACATGGTTAATGTCTGGTGTTATGGCAGCCATCTTGCAATCACAAGAATTGAAGATGTTGGATAAATTGAATACATTGAGAATGAATGGCAGAGCTGAGAGGTTTATGAGAGCTGGATCTTAAACACTGTTGCTGAATACTTCGCCATGCTTAGAGAAACTCTGGGTGTGGACCCTTGGAATGTAGCATTACTTAAACCACTTTAAGTTGGATTTCCTTTTATTTGTAGTTGAAAATCTCATAGCTAGTGCATCAACACGTAAGTGAGGGGAGCTGAGCAAGTCCCTCACCAGTCGAATGTGTGCCTGAGATGTTCAAGGACCTGGACTGAACCTTCAGCACTGAAGGGAAAGGATATGGGAAAATACAATAATTTTTAAGCATTCCTTTCCATTTTGAAGTATGTGTGTATGTCCATGTGTGTGCATGTGTGTGGATGTGTGCACATTCACATACATGTGGGTGACAGTGGTTAGACAAGGGTGTTGGAGCCCCGGAACTACATAGTTGTTGGTGGTTATGAGCCGTCTGACAAGGGTGCTAGAAGCCAAACTCTTCTGTAAGAACAGTATACATTCTTAACCACCGAGTCACCTCTCTAGCCTGAGTAATTATATTTTAATTAAGGAAATGGTTAGTCATTTTGCGCTTATGTTCACCAATTCTTGAAATAACCTAGTGAAATTAAACTTATTAAGGAATTTTCCTTTCCAAGGTGTTCTGGCTGGTTTTGTGTGACAACTTGACACAAGCTGGAGTTGTCACAGAGAAAGGCGCCTCCTTTGAGGAAATGCCTCCATGAGATCCAGCTATAAGATATTTTCTCAGTTAGTGATCAATAGGGGAGGACCCAGCCCATTGTGGGTGGTGCTGTCCCTGGGCTGGTAGTCCTGGGTTCTATAAGAGAGCAAGCTGGGCAAGGCAGGGGATGCAAACCAGTAAGTAACATCCCTCCATGGCCTCTGCATCAGCTCCTGCTTCCTGCCCTGTGTGAATTCCTGTCCTGACTTCCTTGGGTGATGAGCAGCAATGTGGAGGTGTAAGCTGAATAAACCCTTTCCTCCCCAACTTGCTTTTCGGTCTTGATGTTTTGTGCCGGGATGAAAACCCTGACTAAGACAAAAGGATTGACTGGGAATTGAAAGAAGGTGCAATGGTCTTTGAAACACAAGCCAAAACATCAAACTTAGCTCAAAGGAGTGTGGAGAGCAAGAGTGATCACTCTGAGAAACCAAAGGGTGAGAGAGATGATGTTAGACTACTTGGAAGGGGTGTGCCAGAGGCACTGGGCAGAGTGGGAGCCGTGGGATGGGAATTTGTGGCCTAGTGCTGTACTCTTGGTCAAAAGCCCATGGCTTGGGAGGTCATAGACTCTAGAGTAGAAGCTGTGGCTGTTACTTTTCTAAACTGCCATGCTGTGTCTATATCCACATACCCGGGCTGTTCTCAACCATGATCAGAGAAGCCTCTCTTTGCTGTGGTCAATGGTCAGTGTGAGATGCTGAACTGTCCAGGTTGCCAAGAGTAAGTGGCTGGGTGCCCAGCTCTTAGTGGGACATCTCTCTCAACCCCTGTGTCCTGCCACCACCACCAGGGCTCTAGGAACATTCATGAAGAGAAAAGACTGTAAAAGACAGACAGACAGCAAGGAGGGCTGTGGGATGCAGACTCCTGGACCTGGCCGTCGTCACACTTATAACTCCCAGCAGCTGTGCTGACCTGTACACGATCAAGCCAGCCAAAATTCCAGCACTCGTGGGGTAGATGAGCTCTAAGATCCATCCCTTATTAAAAAGCTATTAGCAGTGGACAGTTGTGGGGAAAGAGCAAATCTTACTTTTGTTTTTATTGTGTGGTTGCTAGTAGATCTCTCACGCTTCAGAGGATGGCCCTACTCCCATACGTATATAGGCAACAATAATTGGACTTAAATAAAAAAAAAAAGAGGACATGAAGTTGGGAGGCAGGCATGTAGGGAAGTATTCGGGGGAGGGGAGCAGACAGTGACGGCTATGGTATTTCCTTGTATAAATGCATGAAATTCTCAAGAATAAAAAAAAAAGTCTTTTTTTTTTTTTTTTTTTAGAATAAACATTTTGCTACTTACCACTCAGGCATCCTCACCAGACAGAACTGTGAAGACCCCAGAATTGAGTGAAAAGGTTCATAAATATGGATAAGATTTTTATAAATACTGCCTTCCTTCCAGCAAGACCATCACTCAGTTCCACGGTGTCATTGGCAATTTGTGCCTTAACAGCTGCTGACTCTGGAGGCTCTTTTAGCACGCCAGTCATGTACGGTGCGAGCCCGTGCCCGCTCCCTAATGCTCACTACCCTCTGTGCCTTACCCTGCAGCACAATCCCCTTCTCCAGGGATGGGAAGTGACTCGTTACACTCACCCAGCTTTCACCTTCCATGACAAGTTCTGGCCTTCCCCTGGCACCACAGTCTGTACAGCCTAATTGGTAGCCCAAGAGGAAATCACCCCTGGGTGAGATTTCTTCATTTGCAATCCATTTGCAATTTCACTTCCTCATTACGGCCAAGAAGGCTGCATGAGGCTGAAGGACGCTGGCATGTAGTGGGATGGTAGCTTACAGTCAGTCACGCACTAGTCGTGAAATGTATATCTGCTTATTTCCCTTTTCTTGAACTATATAAAAAGGGGCGCAAAGTTCGTCAGGTAAGGAAGAGGATGGATCTGAAACTAATGCAAAAAAAACCCCACACTTAAATGTTTTCTATTGAGTTATAGAGTCAACAAACAACACTTTGTGAGTCTACCCTTTTGTGTGTGTGTGTGTGTGTGTGTGTGTGTGTGTGTGTGTGTGTGATATGCACGTATGCATCACGTGTGTCCACATGCATGTAAAGACTAGAAGACAACACTGGATGCTGTTCTTTGTACGCTGTCCCCTCTTATTTTATTTACTGAAAATGAAGTTATTTTCATGCAACATACTCTGACTACAGCTCCCCTTCCACTTCTCCCAGATCCTCCCAACTCAACACCTTGTTTCTTTCTCTCTGAAGAAAACAAAGAGGCAAATAAAAAAACAGACAAGAATAAAACAAAATTAGCCAGCAAACCAAGAAAGAAACAGATAAAGAACATGGAAAATGCACACACAGATACACACAGAGATATGCCATAAAAATACAAATTCGGAAACCATAACCTACAAGCAAAGACCAGTAAGTTTAAAAAAAAAAAAAAAGACTAGTCAAGGCAATATGAGACAAAAAAAATCTATAAAACACCATTGAGCTCCTTGGGTGCTGGCTGTTTACTGTTGGGCATGGGGCCTGTTCTCAAGTGTGGCTTATATACCCAGTGAGACTCCACTGGATTTTCCTTTGGAGCAGTTGTTAATTGGAGATAGCGTCTTGGTCGGGGATGTGAGACCACTTCTTCTCAGTGCTGGGACCTGGTTTAGAGCTGTGCAGGCCCTGTGTCGGTCAAGTCTCAAGTGTCTGTGAGTTCCTGTGTCGGTCCTGTTGTGTCTGGAAGGCCTTGTTTCCTCGGTGTCCTCCATCCTCTCTAGCTCTTACTCTTTCCACTTCTTCCCTGAGCCCCGAAGGGAGGAGTTTAATGGAGCCCACCAGTTAGGGCTGAGTGTCTCAAGGCTCTTTACTCTTTGCACACTGCCCAGTTGTATTTGCTGCCATCCATTACCACCAGCTTCTCTGATGATGGCTGACTGAGACGTTGACCTATGAGTGCAGCTGAATGTTAAGAGTCATGTTCTTGCTGTGTTCTCTTGGCAGAACAATAGTGTTTGGTTTTCTCCTAGGTCTGTGGCCTCTCTAGTTTTAGGTTCTTGGCCACTAGAGCAGTGTCAACACAGGATCCATTTCGTGGTGTGGGCCTTGGAACCAATCGGCTAGTGGTTGGTTTTTCCTTCAACATCTGTGCCTCATACCCGTTTATCCTGCAGGCAGGTCACCATTGTAGACTGTAGGGTTTGTAGCAGGGTTAGTGCTTACTGTTCTCTAGTAGCATGCAGAGTACTTTCCAGTACCATGAACGCTAATCCCTAAGGGTGAAGGATCTAGTTAGGGACTAGCTTCTCTGTATTCCATGAGATATTTTCACATGGCGTTTACCAAGAGAGACTTACCGTCAGTTTGTGGGAAACAACCAGAAGCCCCAGCAATCACTTGAGTTGTTTTCAGGTTTCCACTGGGACCCTTTGGCCAACAACTTAATCAGACTCAGACGTAACCCATTCCTAACTGGAGGTTTCATTTGGTGTCCAGAGATGTCTAGTTGAGGTTTTTGCCTCCCCCACCTTTTGGCAACTCTATTTGTTTGGAGTAGAGATCCCAAAACCATTCAGCATGACCAAAGTTTACATTGAAAGTCTGTATTGAGCCAGCCAGTGACTGCCTGGAGAAAAAAATAATAATAAAAAATAAAAAAACACTTCTCCCAGAGCAGCCCCAAATGCATATTACAGGGAATTACTTTTTTTTTTAAGTCAAAGAGCAGAGAAAAAGTACATCCTGGTTGGCATTTGCAAGGGGAAGCAAGCAAGCAGTTTAACAAGAGCTGAGAACACGCAGTCAGCTGGGGCACGTTCACCCGGAGTTTCTAGAACAGGGTTGGGTGCTGTCCTGAGGGACCTTTTGTGGAGTGAGAAAGGGGAAGGAGTCAGTTCCAGTTTAAACAAGAGACGGCTCCAGCCACGGCAAGATGGAGAAACCTTTGCCCTGTTACAGATTTAAATTTCTTCCATCTATGTATATATTTAAAGAACCTTCTACTGTAGCAGGTTTCCATACGAGCTCTCAGACATGGCTTCTAGTGTTGCCTGTCCCTCCCAAAGTTCCTCCCTTACACCTCCCTTCTCCCCCATGGAGATCTGATGCTCCTATTCCAGTCTCCATTGACCCCCATTTCTCCAGCTATATATATTCTATTTCCTCTTCCTCGCATGGTCCTTCCCTCCTACCGTGTTCCTTATCCTAACCTCTCTAGTATTCAGATAGCACCATGCCTTCCGAGACTAAAAGCTAACATCCACACATAAGGGAATGCATACCACATTTGTCTTTTCTGGTCTGGGTTGTCTCACTTGGGATGATTGTGTTCCTAGCTCCATCTATATTCCTGTAAAGTATCTGATTCAACTTTTAATGACTAAATAATATTCCACTGTGTAAATGTACCACACGTTCCTGATTAATAGTCCTCTGTTGATGGGCATCGAGGATGTTTGCGAGTTCCGACTGTTTTGAGTAGAAGAGCATTGAGCACAGTTGAGCGAGTGTCTCTGTAGTAGGCCATAGACTCCTTTGGATATACGTCCAAGAGTGACATAGTTTGATCTTGAGATAGATCCATTCCCAGCTTCCTGGGAACCACCACACTGATTTTGTACAAGTTTGCAGTCCCATCAGCAATGGATGACTGATCCCCTTACCCCACATCCTCAACTGCCCGAACTGCCTTTTTTTATTTGTTTGTTTGAATCATTCTGCCTGTCTGCAAGCTAGGTTGGCTTGCCAGGGAGTGTCACAGACTGACCTGGCCCCACCTCCCCAGCTCTGGATCACAAGGGCAACTCGATGCACTTGACTTTTGAACTTCATATTTAATGTGATTAGCCAGGTACCTTCAGAAGCAGGTCTAAAAGTAAAATGAGCCATTTCGTGGTCAGGTCTACACTATGTGTGGAGCATCTGAGGGGAACAGTGGGCCTAGACGTGCAATATCTTTCCATTCTTGAATATTAGAAATGAAAGAGATTTAGCCACTGAGTGACTACACACACACACACACACACACACACACACACACACACACACACACACACACACACACACGGTTTATCTATCAAAGCTTCTGACTCCCAATCAGGTCCCACATCAGCCTGTGTCCCATAGCATTAGTCCAGGATGTCCCATCTTAGTGCCAAAGACTTCGTCTTTTATTAAGTTACTTCTCCAAACGTCTCGGAAATCATGGGTCTCTCACATGATTCACCCTTTCCCAGCTGCCAAAACTATCCCCCTTGCCTGAATTCTGTAAGTTCTTCCTCTCCTTCTTTCTCCTGCCTCTCTGACTTCCTTCAATGCCCTAGGCCTTTCCTAGTCAGCATTTCTCGGATCAGGCACAGGCTCCACTTAGTTACCAGAGAAGATAGCAGAGCTTTCCCAATACAGTCATGGAGCAGCCTGGGGCAAGAATGAGCAATAGTGCCCAATATTCCTGCCATATCCTCCCTTATCCTAGTTAGTTTCCTAATAAAAGACTACACTTCCCAGCATCCTTTGCAGTCTTCTGACAGAGACTATGGAAGGCAGACATCTTTTTCTTAAAGAGGTGGAAAGGAGGGAAAAGAGGAGAGTCTGACCTTAGGCACACGCCCAGCGAAAGGCAAAATATTGGCTATGTAGTTGGTTAAGCCTTGCATACTACACCATGACAGAGTGTAAGGGAGATCTGGTATAAAGGGTGTTTACTGGGAGAAGGGAGAGGAGTGAGGACCTTGAAATGGGGTAGAGGCCGAGGAGTGGACATGTAGACAGGCAGACAGACAAAAGCAGAGCCCTGCGGGCAGAGAAAGAGAGTGCAGCACAGAGGACAGAAAGTGGGGAAAGGGGGAAAGAGAGACCGGCTGCGAACCTGTGGGAACATGTGGAGAGAGGGAGGGGGAGAAAGTGGGAGAGAGAGAGCCGGAGCAACTGTTGCTAGATCCCTGGGAGGAGCCTAGTGCAATCACTTGTAAACTAGCACCCTGTGTTAAATGTATCCCCAAATCTTCCTCTGTAAATTCACCAGATAGGCAGCCTCTCCATGTAGGTTCTGGGGTAATATGGAGAGGAAAGAAGAAAACCCAGAAACCTGAAACTGAAAACTGGTAGCCATTGTTCTTAATGCCTCCTAGACTGACCCTGCCTTGGGGTCTTCTTGCTGGCAGTCCTGATGTCTGTCCTCCTATAGCACCTATCCCCAAAACCCCATCCCTCACCTGCCTTTCCTACCCTGTCTCAGCTCCCTCCAAATGCTCCAAATGAATCGTTTTCCATTGTGCGGTGACTGGGCTCACTGTGTAGCACTGTTCACCACTTGGCCATGTCTTTCCCATTTGAAAACAGAAAACAAAGCTAAACAAAACAAAATACACTTCGTTTGTATGTTTCTTGTGTTTTGGTGTGTACATTATTTGGGAGTGTGAGACCCCATTTTGGTGTCTTTGACTCATGTGTCCCACAGGTGTGTTGGAAACGTTTTCAAATGCTCACAGGTTAGCCCCAGTGAGTCCTGACAAGTATAGGAAGGCATTGTGTATTAAAGTCCTGTACTGAACACAGGCGGGTGCTTGTGCTGGGTTTGACACCCAGCAGCTCCTGGGTGGGGTGTGGTAGAATAGGCCTAAAATCCAAGCACTTGGAAAATAGAGGTAAAAATGTCTGAAAGCCAAAGCCATCCTTGGATTCATAGTGACTTTGAGGCCTGCCTGGGATATGTGGTACTCTGTCTCTCAATCTCTGGGTGGGCAGGTGGGTGGATGGATGGATGAATGGATGGATGTATGGACAGACGAACAGATAGATGCATATCAAAAGAAAAAACAAACAAAAAACAGCCTTATAGAACACAAGTGCACTTTATGTTGGAAGAAATAGAAGATACATCTCACCAAAATGAGTGGGCGCAAAGCAGAGAATCTAACACAGGATTCGGCAAAGATAATTCAAGTAAGGAGCCACAGGCCCATGGGTCTCTAAGGAAATATGTTAAACAGTAAAACGCCAGTGGGTTTCCTGATGTGTTTGAACTATGAAGAGAAGAACGAGGGTTGTGTGTAAATTAAATCATAGCCTTAATTTTTAGCTCCAGTGAGAAAAAGAAAATGTTAGATGACAAAGAAACTATCAGCTTTCACTTCAGGACTGGGCTAGGGAAATATTTATAGTAACCCCAATCGTGTCAATTTGGAAGGTTCATTTAAGAAACAAAGGACAAATACTGGAAGAAAGGAGAGAACCAAAGTGTTAAATCTCACCTTTCAGATGAGGAAGCAAAGAGTCCATACTAAATCTGAAGAATCAACACGAGGGTTGGGGAGTTGGGTGGAGGGAGGGGTGAACCCATGGAGCTGCCAAAAGCCAGAGCTGTTGAAACTGGGTTTTGTTTCTCTGAAGTCGATGGCTGAAAAGTGGTCATCTTTCAGCCCAGGGGAGTTGTGTTTTGTTTTTTGTTTTGTTTTGTTTTGTTTTTGTTCAACAAACCCCACACATCTGATTCTTTCCCTCAGATTCACCTTCATCAGTCAAAGTCCTCCCTTAAGGATCTCCATGTGCAAACTCTGGGGATTTCACAACACAGCACAGTAAACTCCAGGTGAACTCTGGTGATCCTTTTTTCCTAATCCAACAGTCAAGACAGACAGGAAGGAGACACTGCAGTGGGGAAGGAGTACAAAGTTCTCTTCCATGAGGCCTTTGTTACCAATCTGAGGAACTGTGAGCAGCTTCCCTGCTGACAGAGGACTCCCTAAATTGGAATAAGTGTAATGAGGACGGATGGACAACCACCTGATCATCTTCCCGCTCTGTGAGTGCTTAGCTGCTGGGAAGCACCACACTCTGCTCCAGGCATTCTTTCTGAATCTCTCTGAAATGCTCTAACCAATTGACTAGTAGGCCAAGCACAGCAAACATTGTTCTGACAGGCCCCACCCTTCCCCCTTCCCTTTGTCCTGCTAAACTGTTAGATTATATTCCAATAGCCAACAGGATCTATTCCCTCCTTTGGCCACTTCCTCTGTCTGAGGCTGGCCACCAAGGTCCAGCTCTCAAAGTATGAAGCCCAGTCAGAAGCCCCCTTTTGGCTCACCTATTTACCATGCCCAATCAAAACAAACCAACTTGTCCTTACACAGGGGTTTCCTTTCTCCCTTTATAAACCACAACTGTCTTCTCTTTATCCAGAACAGTCCTTTGTCCCTACAGGGCAAATATCGCTCCCCTACCCTGTCTCCCTTTTTCCTCCCTTATCTTCTAACTCCTGCCTTTGTCTCTTGTTCTCTGCCCTTAGATCTTCTGGGGCAAATGAATCTCCTTGGTGCTGAGAACTTGGTCTTGGTGTCTTGTGCCAATGTAGGGCCTTTTGCCTATTATACAACATGATAGATAGATAGATAGATAGATAGATAGATAGATAGATAGATAGATAGATATAGTCATCCCTAATGCTCACTCCTGCTTTCAAAGATGTGACAACCCAATGACATGTACTGTATAAAATGTGAATGAAGTACAATATAAACATGACCAAGCAGTCGTGGGTCAACTGTGGGCCTTGAGCTTACCCCCTCAGTGGGGACTGGAAAAGGTGTGGATTTCCCACAACCGGCTTCAGAAATCTATCATCTTTCTCCTGGGTTATGTTCATGCCGAGGGTGGGAACATGGTGTTCCACTAAGGAACACTGTTGTTGACAAGTCAACAAAGCACAAATTTAGTTGGCATCCCGGAAGTTTAGTCATGTTTACTTTTGTGCTTGAATTAAGGCAGAGAAATGGCTGTTCTTTCCTTCCCAGCATAAGGACAGCAGGGGAAGCCCCTGCTTGGTACCTGTGTCCTGTCCACTCCTTATTGGCTGCTGATGTTGATTATTTTTGTCCCCACGAAGATAATGCCTACACTCAACTTTCATTTTGTATAGCTCCATTTGGTGATTTCTAGCTTTGGAATGTTGTACATCCATTCTCCCAGTCCCTACACAAACCCAAGTACCCCACGACCACCAACCCACCAATACCAACATCTCTTTCCCCTGTCTCCAGAAATCTCCAAGACTCCGTACTGGGCCCATCAGGTCATGTTTGTACAGCTCTTCAGGAGAACTCTTGGTCTCGAAGGCCACTTGTTTGGCCTCTCACATGTGGACCCTTCACCTCACCCATTTCTTTGCTCTGGTACTTTGCTTTTCGTTTACATTTGTAAGAAGTCAGGAGCAATGACATTCTCCTGACTTCTTACAAATAAATATTTCTCTTTAGCAAGGATGACCCCAGTAATGAACTCTGGGAAATAATACAACTGTAAGAACAGCTCAGTCTCTCCAATGCTCTTAAACTCTAGAACATGATTCCTTGGGAGTGTGTGTGTGTGTGTGTGTGTGTGTGTGTGTGTGTGTGTGTGCTGGCACTTGCGCATGTGTGTGCTGAAATGCATTTTTCTTTACTACATGCATTCTAAACAAAGATCTTGGCATGCATCAGACTCACGAGTAGACTCACCAGAGGCAATTTAGAATGAAGAAACTTTTTAAATTTTCCCTCTGGTCATCAATAGCTTATCCTATCCCAGTCAGAGAGTATAGGAATCTTCACGTCGAGTTCTGTTCTAAGTGGGTTTGTCCTTTGCTTGCACCTGCCCTGAGAACTGCTAGTGTAGTGTCTCTGAGTCTCAGGTCTGGGGGGTTGTGAAGCTTGTTCTTTCTGATCTCCTTTAGGAGATACCCAACAAGAGGGTGAGGCTCCAGCTTCGATTTTTCACAGTTCTCCCACACTCTATAGTATGATTTGATGTGTAGAAATGTTTTTACGTGGTCTCAACTCACAGCAAAATGGTCTCCATTACCCCTGCTCCAACCAGCCTCTGTATTGAAGCAACTGACATCCAGAATTCCTGCATTCAGGAAGAATAGTCCTGTGGAGAAGCTGGGAGTTGCAGGGTTCTATAGAGACACAAAGAGAGGCCAATGGTCCAGACTGCCACAAAGTAACCCATGAGAGCTGAAACCTTAGAGGAGGAGTGTGGTGGTTTGTATATGCTTGGCCTAGGGAGTGGTATTATTAAGAGGTGTGGCCTTGTTGTAGTAGGTATGGCCTTGGAGGAAGTTGTGTCACTAAGGGGGTGGGCTTTGAGACCCTCCTTCTAGCTGTCTGGAAGACAATCTGCTCCTGGTTTCCTTTGGATGAAGACACAGAACTTTCAGCTCCACCAGCCCCATGCCTTCCTGGACACTGCCATGCTTCCACCTTGATGATAATGGACTGAACCTCTGAACCTGTAAACCAGTCGCAATTAAATGTTGTCCTTATAAGAGTTGCCTTGGTCATGGCGTCTGTTCATGGCTGTTAAGAGTTCTAAGACAAGGAGTCATAGAGCCACAGTGAGCAAGCAGAAGGCAGCAGGTATCAAGGACCCTCACGGACATAACTGAAGTGAAACTGGAAGAGAGAGCACAAGGGGAGGAAGCTGCTGCCGATAACGTAAGACACAAAGACTCAGGGCAGATCACTGCATCGTGTTAAGAGGCTTTGCATCGTGAGAGGCAATAAAGCAATCTAAACATAGGAAGCAAGCAAAACAGATTCCCTGAATCCCCCAAGCTGTGCCAACTCAGGGGTGTGGCAGTGCTGAAGAGAAACAACAGCAGAAGGAGCATTTTTCAGGAGATGGTGGGAAAGGTTATAGGAGGTGACAGCAGGCTCCAGTCAAGCCAGACACTTGGAGAAGGAGCCGTCGGAGCACGTGGGTGCTGTTCCCTGAGCAAGAGCTCCCAGAAGAGCAGCTCCAGAGAAAGCTGTGAAGAGGGCTGTAGTCTGATCCTGTTGTCTTCACGTTACCTGAGGAGACCCAGTTCTGTTAATGATTATTGAAAACAAAATGAATAAACAAAAAACACCAACTGGGCATTCACTTCACTGCCATGGCCTCAAGCAGCTAGTGACTTAGCATTTTCACCTGATAAATTTCCATTCTGAGGATGGGTCTCACCTCTTCTAGAACCATCGGCTTAAAGAGATCTGATGAAGGACCACTTAGATCAAAGCAGCTCATAGGCGACCCACTGGGAAGGCAAGCAGGTGACCTGGGGACAGACCCTTCCCAGGATCTGAAGAACAGACCAGAAGGAGGAGCTTAGTGTCACACCCTGACCTTACAGGTCCACTGTCCCTGTTTGTTCTTTTCAACACAGATATTGGATACCTTCCTAGGAAAACAGGGAGTTTACACGTTTGTTTGTTTTTACCGTGAATTTGAGACCTCCATGTGTACAGGACACATGGGTTCTGTGCCCAGTGGCCTTGGCAGGAAGGCAGCGTAGGGGTTTAGCATGAGTCTGTTGTTCTTTCCATCTGTACTCAGAACCTTCTCCACTCACTCTGGTTTTGTTCGGTTGCCACTGAGAGTCCATTTTTTTTTTTTTTTGTTTGGTTTGGTTTGGTTTTTTTTTTTTTTTTTTTTTTTTTTTTTTTGTGACTGTACATTTATGTTTTCCCAAGACAGAATTTACTTTCATCTCCATCCCAAAAGAGACACTTGCTCATGTTTTCCCTCTATTCCCTGCCCTCTCTGTTTCCAGAGCCCCCACTAAAAGCAGAAATAGCCTCAGACCATGGCCTTCAAGATATATTTGCCGTTTCCAAGTCCTACTCCAGGAAGTCTCCATTAGTTCCAAGATGGTGGAGAGAGTAAAAGAGACGTACGTCTTCAATTAGTGAGCAGCAAAGTGCTTTTCAGTATAATTTGTCTCCGCGTAAGATGCTTGATCGCTGAATCCAACACATAGTCATCATAGTTTCTTTACATTTAAAAACAAGTTCCTGGGGCTGGAGAGATGGCTCAGTGGTTGAGAGCACTGACTGCTCTTCCAGAGGTCCTGAGTTCAAATCCCAGCAACCACATGGTGGCTTACATCCATCTGTAATGAGATACGATGCCCTCTTCTGGTGTGTCTGAAGACAGCTACAGTGTACTTATATATAATAAATATTAAATCTTTAAAAAAAAAAACAATTTCCAAGAACAAGCTTTACCGTTGTAGAAGGTTGATACCATACCAATAGTGATTAAAAGATAACACTACAAAAATAATAACTCGACCACTCCATTAGGTAAAATAACTGCATTTTCCACCATTAAAATGTCAAAGACAGGTAGAAGTTTTCTTGGAAGTCTCCAGAAAATTCATAATTAATCTCCAAAGATGTAAGAAGTCCTGGAGGTCAACGAGAGAGACATAGGAATGGACTTCATGGGAAGCACTAAGGTTTTTGGAGATGTGGTCTTAGGTCAGGCACCTTTAGGCTATGGGTGGAATTCAAGCAAAGTGGAATTAGAGATGCAGAAATCTCAAACAAGCCCCTTCCACAAAAGCACTTGGGCTCTAGCACTTGGTTTTGGAAGGCTCATTTCCACATGTCATTAACAATACTTAGGACTTCTTGGAGCTTTTGAAACCTTGGAAGACCCTCAAAACCTTTCTGCAAACCCACAACAAGTTGCTGAGGAAGATGACTTCTCCAAACGTCCTGTAGCTTGATGCCATCTACACTGGTGAGCACAGGGAGGAGGAAGCCCCCACCCCCACCCCCACACACCCCCATTCCCTCCACCCACGCAACTGAGTGTCCTAAGTGTCACATTCTCACTGAGCCTCAAGCAGACTCCGCCTTTGGGAGCGTGCTCACTGCAGGCCAACCCACGTGATGCCTTCAAGATATGGGTTGATCTTAGCCCATGTCACATCCTAACAGGATCCTCCAAGCTTCATGTCTGGCCATCCATTCATTCTGCTCTAACAGCATTAGATCACTTACCCATACCAGGCACTTTAACACGCAGCTATGGATGCTAGAAAGCCCAGTATGGACTGCCAGCAGAACCGCTGTCTGATGAAGGCTTCCTTCTAGATAGAAGCATCTTCATTAATCTCATACAGGCAAATAAGCTCCCTTAGGTCTCTTTCGTAGACCACTAATTGCGTTCATGAAAGTCCCACCCTAATCACCCAACTCTATGGAGCAGAGGGAAAAGAGACGTGGTTAACAAACATTCAGCCTGCAGTCAGATGTGACTCTTACTCATTCAAATTACTGGGTCCTTCCATGTCCGGTCCCTGCTACATGAGCCTTCTGTGAGCTCTTCTAGTTCCCCAATGGCCACTTGATGTGAAGCCAGACTCCTCTCTACCTGTAACACTCTCCCTTCCCCACCCCCTTGGCCTAGTCTCAGAAGCACACTTCACTTCTCCTCAGTAAACTCCTTGCCCTAGGTTAGTTTGCCTTTCCTAGAACCAATGGCCTTTCCTTCATGGATTTATCATAGCATAGAATTGTATGTGACTCTTAACATCATCCTCCCCCACTAAGCTGTGATTTCTAACTTATCTGTTTTGACTACTGTCTTATTTCCTAATGCCTGGCCCAAGTACATCAGAATCTCTCAGTAAATGCTTGATGTGTGGATAAATATTTCTGAGATGAACCATCCTTTATAAATAGAATATCTGAGTTCACTCTCTACCACTCCAGACACGATAGAATCATCAAATCTCTGTCCTAAATACAGTTGGGCTTTTCTCTTGCATCATATTCTCTAAAATATATTAATAAATTTTAATCATCTTTTTTTTTCATGTTTCTTTTTTTCGGAGCTGGGGACCGAACTCAGGGCCTTGCGCTTGCTAGGCAAGCGCTCTACCACTGAGCTAAATCCCCAACCCCAAATTTTAATCATCTTAACCCATGCAGACTTACATACAAAAGGGTTATCTCATCTATATAGTTTGCGTATTGGCTAAATGTTAAGCGATCCAGTTAGTGTGACTGAGCTTTCTCAAGTTTTCTCCTGTTAGAGCCTTGATCCTTGCCTTTACTCAGAGGATGAAATGTCCATCACTGTCTAGCTGAGAGTAAAAGACAAAAAGGAAGCTTGCTTGAGCTGTGAGCTAGACAGATTTATGTCAACGTGACACAAGCTAGTGTCACTGGAGAGAATGAAGCCTCAATTAAGAAAATGACTCATTAAGATCGGGCTGTAGGGTTTGGGGATTTAGCTCAGTGGTAGAGCGCTTGCCTAGGAAGCATAAGGCCCTGGGTTGATCCCCAGCTCCGAAAACAAAAAAAAAAAAAAAAAAAAAAAAACGGGCTGTAGCAAGCCTGTAGAGAATTTTCTTAACTAGTGATTGATGTGGGAGGGCTCAGACCGTTGTAGGTGAGGTCACCCCTGAGCATAGGTCCTGGGTTCTATAAGAACGCAGGCTAAGCAATCCACGGAGAGCAAGCCGGTAAGCAGCACTCCTCCATGGTCTTTGCATCAGCTCCTGCCTCCAGGTTTCTGCCCTGTCTGAGTTCCTATCCTGATCTCCTTCAGTGATGAACAGTGATGTGAAAGTGTAAGCCAAATAAACCTTTTCCTCCCCAACCTGCTTTTTGGTCATGGTGTTTCATCTCGGCGATAGGAAACGGGTTGTCTCTATGTCAGACCAGCATTGATTTAGAGTGAACAGAAGTCTATGGTCTCCCAGTGATAGAGGCTGGGAGTTCACCACGTTCACATCTGATGAGATGCTGTGGTGTGTATTCTTTGTTGTCGACTACATATGGAATTAACTAAAATCCTGGGGGTCTGCTTGCCCTCACGCTTGCTGGCAAATCCATTCCTTCACTAGCATTAGAGTGTACGTCTTCAGAATTCTGACATTACTGAACAAGGGCTGGCTGCATTATGGACTGAACAACTACTAGATTCTTGGATTTCTGTTGGTAGACAGCCATTGTTGGGAAATATATATATATGATAGCAGAATACCGGCTTTCAGGAAGCTAGGGTGAGAGTCTTAAAGCCCCCACCCACAGTGACACACCTACTCCAACAAGGCCACACCTTCTGATAGTGCCACTCCCTGGGCTGAGCACATACAAACCATAACAAGAACCCTGTCTAATATAGGGTTTTATTTATTTGGTCCTGTTGTTGTTGTTGTTGCTGCTGCTGCTGAAGGCGCCATATGGATGAGAGAGAACAAGAGTGGAGAAGAGAAGACCGAACACTCAACTGTATACCAAATTCACTTCCTAGTTTATGCATGAAGAGAGTCTTCAGGATGTAACATCTCCCACTAGAATCAACTTTTAACACTGTTGCATTTGAGAATTAAATAATTCTCAATGAATCTCCCAAACTACAAAACATTCTCAGGTCAAGGTTGTGGAACAGAGCATGCTGAGTATGTGAGGAAACTGTTTGTATTGGGTGAACAAGCAGAACAGTTCACAGGATCTTGGGCCTTGCCAAGCTCCGAATGTAGGCTAAAATGCCCTGCTCCCAGCTCACAGAGAAGGCACGAGGAGAACATAGACTCTAGCTGAAAGTTCCTAGTCTGGTGTCTGGCACAGACGCTTGGAAAATGTTAGCTCTCTGGTGAGGTGTCTTCTCTCTGTTCCAGCTGTTGGGGTACTCACCTCGTGAAGAATACTGTCTGAAGCTACGGGTCAGGATAAGCAAACAATCTTGCCAATCAAACAGTAAAATTCATTCATTTAAGGATTAATTTGATTGACAGGAATAATGTTGACAAAAGTAACAAGGTGCAGTTGCAAGTTAGGGGGAGGAGGAAGAGCTGGCAGCAATAGGAGTGAGGCAGATTAGAGACAGAACACCCTTGACCTACTTTGGGGAGAGCTTCCACCCATCTTTAGAAGGATAAGTGAGTCAACAGGCAAGTGGAGTTCAGGGCTACGGTAGATTTAACTAAAGCAAGTGTAAGGATGAATCAAATGCTTTTGGCTCTCAAAACGATTGTTTTCATCAAGAAGTCAAAGGGAAATCCTGTGTTTCTGTGTTTTCAAAAGAATCACCTAGCTCATCTCCTCTCCCCCCAAATGCAGCACATCATGGCTACTTTGTTTCTTCGTTCAAAGTGATTAGAATCTTGAATTGGGACCTACCCTGATCCCATCCACCTAGGAGGATGCCAGGAGGTCAACTAAACTGCGATCTGCTCAGTAGGTTGTAATGTGTAATGGCACCGTAGAGAAAATTGTACAACCCCTGTTTCATAGATTATATTGTTTGTGTTGTTTTGTTTGTTTTTTTGTTTTAATCAGGAGGAAGACCTTCAGTCTGCCTAATTCACAACCAATCTATCTTAATTAAAGCCGGTATCTGTTTTTGTGACTACAAATCAATGATAAACAGTTCCTTTCAGTTCCTCAAGTACAGAATACGTTTTCCAGGATAGGGTAGCTCTGGGTGAGTAAGTTAATGACAGAAGCCAATTGGGAGAAGTTTTAAAATATATCATGAATGATTCAGTCAAGTTCAAAAGGAGAAATTGAAATGTACTAGTCATGTGCTACAGAGAGAACTGAAGCCTGTAGTTGGGTGGAGCGTGATTGTTAGGTCTCCATGACCCAACCAGGTATCCACGGGACATCGGCCAGTCTGATCATCTAATAAATGCAGCCATAAGCCCTAGGAACTCCAAGAAACAGGACCTGGAACAGATACACACGCCTCACCCCTCCCTGATGGTGTCAGGGAATTTGTCACGTGCCTGTGTGTCTTGAATAAAGCAGAGTAAGTTCTGTGCTTCTTGGCGTTTGTTTTGCAGCACTGGAAAAGGAAGATGGTTTTCTAGGTGAACTCAAACCCCAAGCCTATCCTGCTTATGGGGACAGAGCTCACGCTTACAATTTTGCTGGAGCATAGGAATCTTGATCCAAAAATATAAAAGAAGTGCTGGTCTGGGACATCCCAAACACTGAAAAATTAAGGGGAAAATGGGAGAATATCATGAAGGAATTAAGACTTTTAGACAAGCGAACCACGTAACTAACATTATAGATTATTTTCTGTCACACCTAAAACTTTTTAAAAATGTGCTTCCCAAATCAACCACGAACTAAGCAACAAAAGTAACCTCCTGAATACCTAAATACAAGGCCAGATGCAGTGGAGTACAGCTAAAATTAGAGCACCTAGGAGGGCAGCAGGAAAGTCATGAGTTCAAGACTGTCCTCAGCTACATGAGAGGTTTAAAGCCATCTGAGTTATATGAGACCCAGTCTCACAAACAAAACAAATTTCAGTATTATCCAGGCCACGGTCTCTAACTGCAACAAAATAAAAAATAAACAAGAAGATCCAATGTACTTGACAATTTTCTAAATATTCATGAGTTAGGGAATAAATAAATTAAAGTTTATAAATATACAAAAAATCCCACTCTCATGATTGTGGCTAACAACAATCACAGATGAAAATGGACATTCTCAAAGGGGAAAAAAAAACAATTAATGACAGCTTCAGTTCAAGAAATTATAAAGCTAATAAGAAAATCAGAATGAACTAATAAATGGAAAAATGGAGTAAAGGAAACAAGACAAAACCAAAGAACTAAAAAGAGATTTAATGAAACCCAAGGCTAATAAACCCAAGTTTCTTTTCTGGTTGCTGAGATAAAATAGTAGGGCAAAGGCAACCTAGAGGAGAAAGGGTTTGTTCTGGATTCAAGTTCCAGCAAACAGCCCATCTGTGGGTGAGTCACAGAGGCAGGAGCTCCAAACAGATGCTGGTCACAATGCACCGTGAGCAAGAAGCATACAGCAACAAAAGCCTGTGGTCAGCTAGTGTTCTCCTTTTCATTCAGTCCAGGACCTAACCCGTGAAATAGTCTCACCACAATTAAGGTGTTTCATCCCGATGGCTCAGTGGTGAAGAGTAGCCGCTACCCTGTCAGAGGACCCAGGTTCCATTCCAAGCACCACCTCACAACCTGTCTGCAACTCCAATTTCATGGGTTCCACTGCCCTCTTCTGCTTCCACAGGAACTGCAGAAATGTGTTGCACAGACATACACACTGGCAAAACACCCATACGCACAAAATAAAAATAAAATAATTTTGGTTAAATTCATTTCCAATCCTCTGATGCACATATGTTACCAATGAGCCCGACCTCTGGTTCACTTGGTCCAATCAGGACTATGTTGTCAATATAGTGAACAAATGTGATGTTTCGGGAAAGAGATAGACTCTCAAAATCCCTTTGAACTAGATTATGACACAGGGCTGGGGAGTTAATATAGCTTTAATATAGTATAAAGGTATACTTCTGGCCTTGCCAAATTCCTTACAGACAGGTTCCAAGAAAAAGGCATTTGTTAGATCAGAGTTGTCAGAGGTTGTAAGAAATGAGTGACTTTGCTCAAGTAACGTCACTCCATCTGTCACAGCACCTGCCATTGGAGCTGCTACCTGGTTTAGTTTCGATAGTCAACTGTCGTTCTCCATGATCCACATGGCTTCTGCACTGTCCAGATGGGAGGGTTAAATGGGGAAACCAAGATGTTTGGTGGAACCACTCCAACCCCTGCATCTTGGAGGGCCAAGCCCTCAGTGTCTCCAATGGTGGAACTCAAAAAACTGCCCATCTCACCATTTTGTGTCTTATAGCATTAGTGAAAGTAAGTGTCCCTTCCTGGGGATTAGGTGACACTGCTTAATGAGTCACTGTTTTTCTTAGGCCAGAGACAACTCCAAAAATGGGCTTCCAATTAGAACTCCATTTGGCCCAACCATAACAGCCATTAACCATTCCTCCACAGGTCAGGGAACCAGTATGCTCTTGGCATGAATCCTGGACACTTTGTATCTTCTGGAAGTCTTGGACTTAAATCTAATTATATTTATCCCAATTATACATTCTGGGACTGAAGGGGGAAACCAAGGATGGTTTGGGAGCTGAGGGTAGGACCTCCTGTGAGTTTGACTGTGGGTTTCAGTTCCTCCCTCACATCTCCATCTCAAGAACAGGATCCATTCTTTACCAACTCATGCCCTTACTTTAAGCACCAACATCCTGACCTCCATAAAAAGCCCCTTGAGACTGTCCACTTTAACTGGAGGGCCATTTTGTCAAGGGTTCCTGGAACATTTTCCTATTTTTCAACAAATTTTTCAAAATGTTATTATATATACAGTCACCAAATCTTGCCTTCTTTCACATATTTTATTGGTGAATTAGAGTTTTCAATGCATTTATGTAGGTTGATGTCTTTATGCAGGAAGGACAGAATGAGGTCTGTCACTGGACAGAAAGGAAGGATGGGCGGGACAAAGTTTTAGAAAGAGAAAAGGCCAGAGCAAGAGGAAAAGGAGCACAAAGACACTCTTCAAAAGTGCTGGTGCCAAATTATATCTCACCATTTTGTGTCTTATAGCATTAGTGATAGGTGGTCTCTGTGAAAAGTGTTCTGGGCCTTCTTAGGCTCAGAGAGTAGCTGTCAGCAGTGTGAGATGGGATGGAGCTGCAGGGATTGAGGTCTTGCTGGCAGGGGAGCCACTCTAGCAATTTCCATTAGCCTTAAAATCCCTTCACCAACACTAAGCCAAGGGATATCAGGCGTCTCTGATTCTTTCCCAAGGTTAGATAGCTGGCCACCCAGAATTTGACAAATATTTCAATCTAAGAGAGAGAGAGAGAAGATCCTTACTTCTCTTCCTAGGGCTGGAGAGAGGGCTTAGTGGTTAAGAGCACTGACTGCTCTTCCAGAGGTCCTAAGTTCAATTCCCAGCAACTACATGGTGGCTCACAACATCTGTAATAAGTTCCAATAGCCTCTTCTGATGTGTCTGAAGACAGCTACAGAGTTCTCATATTTCATTTTATAAATAAGTAAATTGTTTAAAAAAGTATATGATCTTATTTAAAAATGGGCCTTCCTGTTTCATGTGTTAATTAAGCAAAACTTCCTCATAGGTATACTCAGTCATTTGTGTTTTAGTTCATTCCAGATGTGGTAAAGTGACATCCGAGAATAGCCATCACAGAAGGGAATGTTATCTCCAGATCAGCAGTCTTCATTGCAAATATTAACCCTGCTGGAGTTCTTGCTTTTTCACAGGTGAGAGGATCCAATAAGGCTTGGGCGAGCAGCTGCTTTTCTTGCTCGTTCCCCAAATTTGCCTGTCTTCCTATCTTGTCTCATTCCCAGAGTTTTCTTCACATTACCAGCAGAGTGGTAAACATGGAATGGTCCTTACAAGGTGACAGTATGTAGCCTGTCTTCTGCACACCTGAATGGGCCTGTCCATTTCATTCCCCTCCCCAAGAGCAGCCACACCTATCTGCAAGGCCAGGCCTCAGCAATTTCTCTTATTCCACAAACACAACAGATGTAGCAGCTATGGCATAGTCAGAGATGTGCTAGCAATGTGCTCTCCACAAACAGCGGCCAACACAGCCAATCCAACAGGCGGACTCCACAATGTGGTCTCCCTGAACTGTGACCAAGACAACCAATCCAACAGGTGGACTCCACAATGTGGTCTCCCTGAACTGTGGCCAAGACAACCAATCCAACAGGCGGACTCCACAATGTGGTCTCCCTGAACTGTGACCAAGACAACCAATCCAACAGGTGGACTCCACAATGTGGTCTCCCTGAACTGTGGCCAACACAGCCAATCCAACAGGCGGACTCCACAATGTGGTCTCCACAAACCGTGGCCAAGACAACCAATCCAACAGGCGGACTCCACAATGTGGTCTCCACAAACCGTGGCCAAGACAACCAATCCAACAGGAGGACTCCACAATGTGGTCTCCACGAACCGTGGCCAACACAGCCAATCCAACAGGCGGACTCCACTCTCACATCTCTGAAGGCTTCTGTGGCTGGAGGCCTCGTGGAACAAGTTTGCCGGCCCGAGGTTGTGAGCATTGGCTCTACCCACCCAATGGCATCCATGTCCAGGCAGAATGTCCCATTGCAGGCCTATGTTAGTTTTACGATAGTACATGTACAGAATGAGTGTTTCCTCTTGTATGACTGAATAATTCAGGGTATCTGCCTTGGGAAGTGTCGGGAAACCAGGTAGTAGTACCGGGTTACCTGTGCCATGTACAAAAGCAGGACAGTTACAATTTTTAGATTTATTTTTATCTTATGTGTTTTTGCCTGCACACATGCTTGTGCACCATGTGCACACCAGCTCTTCACAGAGGTTGTAAGAGGGTATTGGATCCTTTGGAACTGAAGCTACATATGACTGTGCCAGGCCACGTGGGTGCTGGGAACTGAACTCAGGTCCTCTGCAAATGCAGGGAGTGCTGCTTATAACTGCTGAGCCATCTGGCCAGTCCCTCAGTGTTGTTCCTGAAATAGCGCCGGAGGCCAGTGAAGGACACACAGCTACAGTCAACAGTGTGTGAACACATGTGATAATTCGAATAGTCACGAAAGTTCTGTGTAATACCATTCTGGGTTTTCCCTTTAGTTGCAGATGACACATGCTAAGAATAACTGACAATATGGACCCTGAGAGGGGCATCCAAATGGTAGATGCAGACACCTTGACTATCTACAAACATTCAGGAGGTCACATTATTTAGCATGAAAACAAAACGAAAACAAACAAACTGTGATGGCTCCTGTCTATGCTTGGCCCAGGGAGTGGCACTAATTGGAGGTGTGGCCTTTATGGAGTATGCTTGGCTTTGTTGGAGTAGGTGTGTCACTGTGGGTTTAAGACCCTACTCCTAGCTGCCTGGAAGCCAGTCTTCTGTTAGCAGCCTTCAGATGAAGATGCAGAACTCTCAACTCCTCCAGTGCCATGCCTACCTTGTTCCCGCCTTGATGACAATGGACTGAACCTCTGAACCGGTAGGCCAGCCTCAATTAAATGTCCTTTATAAGACCTGCATTGGTCATGGTGTCTGTTCACAGCAGTAAAACCCTAACTAGGACAAAAACCAAAGCAACCAACCAACCAAACAAACAAACAAAAAACTAAACCAGAAAAACAGGTCTCTAACCAATCTTCCTGGTTTGGATTGAGTTTCTGGACTCACTCAGAACTTTCCATTTAAAACCTAGCCTAGACTCTGGCAAGCCAAGGTGAGCTGCTGTCTGAGGTCAGAGTGAAAGCAGGGTACCGGCTAGCAGGGTCTGAGGTACCAAGGCTTTCCTGATCAAGGTGCAGGAAAATGTCTGTGTGAGCATGAGCTCCGGACTCCTTCCATGAGAAGACCGTAAAGACATTCACCTACTAGAAAACTCAATGTGGTCAAAACCTACAAGTTCAGTAATGCCTTATAAAAAAGCCACATGATATTGATCATGGTGTTACAGTCCAGAGGTCTCTTCTTTTCTCTGCCAACTAAAGGATTGGAATGTGGGAAGGATCTAGAGTTCAGCAGGCATCAGCAGAGAAATCTCAAACACGGCTAACAGAAGCACGCAGAATCATCAGTTGAAGAAAGGGTTTTATTGAGCATGAGGAAACATAGACACGCAGCGGGCACATAGAACTACCCTCCACAAAGCAGAGGGAACACTTGGGAAGCCAAATATCCTGTCTCTTCTCAAGAGATGTTTGTTTATTTGTTTGTTTGTTTAAGTCTCTGAAGGATCGTCTTCCCCTAACTTAGGGCTGGTCAGTTTGAAGAAAAACAGGATGGTTGATCAGCCCACAACTGTTCCATAAATGTGCCCTGATTCCGCCTGGCCTTGAACTTGTACAGTCCCTCAGAAGAGGACCTACTGGCAGGGCTTCATGTCTCTGGCCAGGAGGATGAGGAAGCTCCCCACCTTTGTTACCTAGCTATGGCCCCTTTCCCTATCTTTTTACCTACTGAGAATCTAACTCCTAGTCCCTCAGTGGTCGTGTCTTGATACATTGATGCATTCGGAACATACCTGAGTATGTATGTGTAAGGCATGATTTAGTGCAGGCCCCTTCCCACACAGCCCTCCTTTAATGCACAGTTATCAGGGGACAGAGTGACCCTGAGTGTTGCCCAATACCTTTCAACTCCATGGATCTATACTTTATAGATGCCACACCTATCTTCCTTTGTAACACACACAGCCTCCATTTGCTGCTTCATTTGACATAACACTCTTGAGAGTTCTGGAAGGTGACATTAAACAGAACAGGGACAGAACGAGTTGAAGATCAAGCATGCTGGCAACACCAAAGAATTACAATTCTAAGGGACTCAGGTCTTACCAGGCACTCAGATCCACAGTACAACGGTCATTTCTCTGAATCCCCAAAGCCACGAGGAAACAGAAATTGGTAAAGAAAGTAGATTTATTTACAGTTTAGCCAAACAGAGAGAAAAATCTATTTCCTCTCCAATGTGCAGGTGGCTGTTTTAAAATTGATGGAAAACCATGAGACAAAAGCCAGAAAACTAGTAGCTTTAACTGTGAGGTGGTTGAACCCATCCTGTCCTCTCAGAAGGAGACGGGTCTCCATTGTCTCCTGTCCAGGGCCACCCAGCCTGCTTACGCCTTTCTTTCCCTGAGCTGGGTGCTTTCCACTGCATGGGCCTTTGTTTCTAAGTAGCATACATGGGGGTTACCACCAGCAAGAATACTGGAGACTTCCTGGTAGCTTGCTTCTGTACAGGAATGAGTTTCACTCTATTGTTAGGTAGAGACTTCAGGAAATTGAAACTTACTGTAGGTAAGAAGTTTTTGGGAAATCAAAACGTATGTCATTAGTTTCTGATGTGATGTATGTTTATTGTTACCCTGACAACCAGTTTATGTTGTGTATTTTTTCTGCTTATAAGCAAGTACTTTTTGCTTGATTAAATGAGACTTGATCAGAATACTGTCTTTTTTTTTTTTAAGATTTATTTTATATACCTGAGTACACTGTAGCTGTCTTCAGACACACCAGAAGAGGGCATCAGATCTCATTACAGATGGTTGTGAGCCACCATGTGGTTGCTGGGAATTGAACTCAGGACCTCTGGAAGAGCAGTCAGGGCTCTTAACTGCTGAGCCATCTCTCCAGCCCCCTAGAATACTGTCTTGTCTTCATTTCTCGTGCCTCTTGTCCCATCCATCCCACTCCCCTCTTCAGGGTCTCTGTTGATGTTCCCGCGGGCCGGGACAGTCTCCCTTTTCCGGTCTCTGAAGCACAGCATCTCCTTTTAGAATTTAGAATATCTTGGTGTCTTGGCTCGGTTCCATGCCATTCTCAGCTGGGAGCATGGTCCTGAGCTTTACTTGTTCTCGGTCCTAATGGGGAGGTAGGGAAGCAGACAAGGGCAGAGATGGTGAATAGCATCCTCCAGGAATACTCGAAGCGATGGGGGGGGGGGTAGGGCATCACGGACAGACAAACAGACCGCAAGAGCATGGTGGGGCTCTAAGGAGAGTTCAGGCCCCAGAATCTGAGGCAAACAGCATACTCAGGGCTCTGAAGAAAGAAAATCAGGGCCCATGGGGCAGAAATGGGAGTCTCCTCTCATAGGTTCTGAGGATAGAGACGGTTCTACAGCAAGCCTTTCGGGTACTCAGGAGACAAGCAGGGAAGGAGTGGGGAATGGGATTGTATGGTCACCAACACCCACTTGGGTGTAAGTTCACTTCCTCAGTTAAGAACCCTGGCTCCTGGAAGTCTACCAGCTTGAGATTCACAGACAATGTCTTGGAAGGCTGCTTGTCAGTACCTGTGAGAGAGAACAGCTGATGCTTGTTGATACTGTGGCCTGAACAGAGCTGGATTCTAACATTACATTCTCAAAGAGAGTATACCCCAGCCCAGCCCTGCAAGAAGAGCTGTTATGCTAATGAAGGGGATCAGGAGAGTATCCTGTATCTGGATGGGGTATACACAATGTGGAAGGCACAGCTGGGCATCTATGACATTATAGACACCAAAGACAGAGCCCAGGGATTGAACCTGCAAAGTCTGGAGTGCTGATGTATGATGTCAGAGGGATGCCTACCTTAGCAGCTGTGAGACTCAGAGATGCTAGCAAAACTCTCAGCCTTAGACTCCTTCTTTGGAGGCTGGCCTGTCAAGGGCTGGGCATCCAGCTCGACCAGAAAGTGTTGGTTAACATTGCTGTGGCTCTGGTGTTTATCATAGTCATCAGAGGTAGGGACACTTACCTGATACTCCAACCCCTTCTTTTCCTTCTCAGACGTCATGCTGCCAAGGCAGAGCCTGCAAGCAACTTTCTGTGGCCCCTGTAGGAAAGATATTCTAGAGAGAAGTGCTTGGGCTCTTCTCTCTCACTATCTCACTATTAGAAAAACAATGGACCCTAAAGACTTAAAATCCCCTCTAGCATCCCATGCTGGATTAAAAGAAAGGCTGAGGCCTTCATGCTGAAAAGAGGGGAGACTTATCTCCCCTCATGAATGTCACACACTTCACATATGTGTAGGCAAAGCTCATACATGTAAAATAAGATAATTTTTAAAATCTTAAACATTTTGCATTATCTGCCAGTCATGTTTTAAAAACCTGGTTTTGTACTGTATATTTATTTCGATGTGCTTATGTGCACACATTCATGTGACACAGGACACAGGTGGAAGTCAGAAGACAAGGGAGTTGATTCTCTGCTTCCACCTTGTGGGTCTTGTGGAGTGAACTCAGTCTATCATGCTTGGCCGCAAGCACCTTTGCCCACTGAGCCTTATTGCTGACCCTGTGTAATATAAGGTGAGCTGGAGCGACATTGTCACTACTGGTCAGGAGCACTAGGAACCTAACCACACTTTACTCTGCTTTCCTTGGCATTTGTCAGTGATGCTCGATGCTGCCCCACCAGCCTGGCTCATAAAATTAAGACAATGAAGTCACAGCGAGCCTTAGTAACTAAGCCTTCACATAAGGTGCTGTGTTACCGAGGCATATCCTAGCCTGTCTGGACTGCACGGTCACCATTCCCACAACTTAAAATGAGTTGTATAATTTATCAAATTTCCAACAGTCAATAGCTGTATTTGATTTAAACAACAGATGTTTCAAAACGATTCATCTTTTGGGGTTTGGATTTCTAAAACCTTAAAATGTCTTACACTAAGGCACTTGCATGGTGGACAGAGGATTCTTGAAGAAGGTAGGACATGTTACTTAGTCCAAAGACAAGACAAGTTAACTAAGTTCTCTTTAGAGAGTAGGTGCAGTTCAACGAAGATGATTGCAGTAGACATTCGCTCCGAATTTCACATAATCCACTCTGCCTCCCTCTTGCACAGGAGAGGCCGAGCCACTCGGGTTAACTGTGTTGGAGCCCAGACCTCACTCTGCTGGGCCATGCTTCTCAGTACTTTCTTTTCCAAAGAACGTGTTGTTCTTGTTGTTCATGTAGGGTAGGTGAGGTGCACATGAGTGCAAGGGGCCTTAGAGGCAAGAAGAGGACATCAGATGCCCTGGAACTGGAAGTCACTGTACCCAGAATCAGGCTCACTTCGTGTAAGCCCTTTGCAGCCCAGAAGGTTCTAACGTGTGCCAGACAGGTGCTCTCCGTTTCCTCTCCCTCAGGAAGTTACTGGCCCTGTTCCAGCCGAGCTCACTGTTACCCTTCCCGATGTCCCTACAACTAGTTCTCTCAGGCACCTCCCTCATGTCTGGGACAGCTGCCCTGAGCAATTCTGAAAACCTACAAATCCAGATTTTCTCGATTAGCTTCTTAACATGAAAATCCACCCACGGTATCATTGCATTCAAAGGAACTCAGGCAACTGGAGTCTTTGCATCCTAAGTCACCAAGGTGATTGTGTCACATCCCCATTAGCCAGATGGTTTCCTTATCAATTCACACGTGTTTATCTTCACTATCACCAGCATGCCCTGCAACGCACGCTGTGGAAAGAATGCCAGGGAGGAGAAACACTCACCACACACACTCACCCACTGCTGTAATCTAGGCCATGGCGCGTGCGCAGTTCACATCCTCAGTGCTATGAAGGGCTGGCTCTGGTTTGCCTTGATAACATACTCCATGCAAACTTAGCTTATAAGCATTAAGGTCTTGCATACAAATACTCATCAAAGGGAACAAAGGGAAGGGTCCTTTGTATTTATGTGTTTCTCTCTGTGATGAATACATCAGCTTCTTAACCAGGAAATAGTACAATTTACTATTTCAAACTTTATTTCAAGTTCTTTTCTTGGGGAAAAAAAAAGTAGTTCCAATGTGTAGCATATTTGATATCTCAGTTTATAGATAATAGATATGGTGTCAAGTCATTCTTAAAATGACAAAATGTCCCTGCCTTAAGTGACTGATAGAAAATAAAAGCATGCCAAATTCAGCAGAACCATAGGACTTAGCTTTACAGACACCATCTTCTTAACTAGCACGACACGCCAAAATTGATGGCTCGCTTTGGAAAATTGCAAAATCTAACAGAGGTTAGTAATTGTTTCCGTTTCATTATATTAAAAAACAAAACAAAACCATCTGTTGGCAATTTCATGTCAGAATGGATCTATAAAGTCTCTGCGAGAGAAGCAATTTTCCCGAAATCCGTCTAAATTACCCTTAGCTTCTAACATGAATGCATGAGGCTTTTAAAAGAATTGTCTCCTGACCAGTCAAGTGGAGTTCAACACTGAATAGCAAGTCTATTTATTAATGACCAGAGCAGAGACACATACAGTTTCTTCCACTATGAACTTTCACGGACAGGCAATAGCGAGATCACCAAATAATTTGAGGACAGGAAACTTGATACTTAACCTTCAATAGGAACTGTACGAGTTTCTATAAGGTTTCCGGTTAGCCTAGCCGCTACTCACGGGGTCCTAAGCTAGGCTGTGAGCTTCTCCTAGACTGTGTATTAGACTTAAGAAGACCTGACTCCAGGCAGACTTCTTACGAGACGCCTGGGTGCATAAACCACCACCTCGGTTTCCCTGTACTTTAAGCAAAACCAGGAAAGATTTTTTTTTAAGTCAAAATAAAGTAGGAAATGGGAATTGGTAAAATGAAATTAATTTACTCATGGTTTAGCCAGAACTGGGGGAGTTCTTCACTTGCACCTCTGCTGTAGCAGTGTATAAGTGTGTGTGTGTGTGTGTGTGTGTGTGTGTGTGTGTGTCTGTCTGTCTGTCTGTCTATCTGTCTGCCTGCCTATCTGCCTTTATATAGCTTTATATATGCATATTTATATATATATGTATATCTACAAAACAAATATATATGTGAAACATATATATGAAACACACACAGGACATGTGCATGTATGAGACCTGCCAGGACTCTAGGGCTCTCCCCAGCCTGCCACACTAGATAGATGAGATTCTTGGGGAAACTTAATTTATGTCCCTTGTAGGACACTTCTTATACCATGTCAAGTGACCCCACATAATGTTTTTTAGCAGTTGGAGACAAGCAGAAAGACATTCACTTAAAAAACAAAAAACAAAACCCTGCCTTTCAGATGAAGGTCTCCACGAGAATTCTTCTTTTGAAATATTATTATCCCAACTTGCCTCAGTTCGTTTTGCTTCCACAGTCCAAACACTCCAGCCCTCCCTTGGTCTCCTTCCTGTTTGGGCAAGAGTAAGACGCTCTAAGGAGAGACGCTGTGCCCGACTTTTGTTTTTGAAGGAAAGGCTGGCATCTGGTACCAACCTAAGGAGTTTACCTCTCGAAAATAGATGTCACCCAGTTGTGACATTCAAAGACCACCCTTCAGGACAGACTGAGCAGATGGCCTGATGGGAAGCCATGGGCATCGGCATGAAGACAGCTTGGTTGCACACATCTCTTGCCCTCCCTCTCTCAAGCCAAATTCTTGCATCAGGACCATGAAAGCTCTCTGTCCTCTGCCCAGTGAAACTCTCTGCTTTTCACTATTAACTCAGTGGCCACGTCAGCTCGGCAGGACTGTCAGGGCTCAGATTTTGACCCAAACAACCCTGGTAACACTTGAGGCCGTGGAAGAGACAAGAAGCACCTGGAGTGAACCTGGCCTCACTCCCTGTCTTTAGGATGACGGAGCCTGAGAGAGCAACTTAACCTCTTTAGTTCCCAGTGCGCTCCACTAGATTGTGGAGACTCAGAAGCTCGTCCCGTGAGAAGAAACATCTAGCACCACGTCTAAAGCATGGCTTCCCAAAATATCACCTGCTGTTTCATAAAATGAGTGTCACAGACAAGAGTCAGTCCAAGTATGCTCTCAAATATGTCCCCAGCCACAAATAGCTAAGATTAAGTAAGTTTAAATTAGGCTTTCAGGTCTTCATCTGCATGGCCTATCTGACAAATACCTGCAGTTACCTATGCCTAGGGCAGATAAGACATTTTCGTCAGAAAATGGGCAAGCCCTGTCCACTTGGGTTCTGAAGCGCAAACATCAAATACTAGTTTCTTTGAAATCTGTCCTTGGTGACAGAAGAAAAACGAGGACCCCGTTTCCTACAGAATCTCTTTGGGAAGGATTTGCTTCTTGAGAGAAGCCTCAGCTCTTAACCTCCTGGATTTAGAAAATTCTAGCTAGTGGCTTGATAGCAGCCATTCTCCCTTTGCCCTGCAGCCTTTGACTGCCTTGTAGCATGTGAGATAATGTGGTTAGGTGCTGGAGTCCCTAAACTTGGGGTCTTGCTCCTAAGCAAGGACCCCTAGGGTCTTACTACAGCCACCGTGAGCCTCAGGTGGGACAGGGACACCATGAAGTCTCCCATGAACCCAAAGCAAGTCCCTGGCAGAAAGCAGAGAGGCCGTATGTACTAGGAAAGCAGTTGGCACTATCAAGTGGGACTCCTGCTTTTCTAGTCAGCCAAGAGCCCTGCTCAAGGGGTTTTGAGAGATATTACAGGTTAGGGGCACAATATAGGGAATGTGTAAGTTCACAAGGTCCAACCTTAACAAAAGCCAAGGCCTCCCAGACATAAAATGAAGGCCGAAGGGATCAGATGAACTACATTTTCTCCCCTGGTGTCCCTGATTCCATGGCTCAGGAATAAATGTCTGGACTTCACTGGACTTCAGCAATATGCCGTCAAGGTGGAGTTAGCCCTGTCCATCAGCCAAACCCGTGTACCTTCATCTTTGCCAGGGAGAAGAAATGAACAAAGGAATGTAGATTTATAGACGGCCTGACTGTAATAGTACTTATGAAAATGAGGTTGCAGAGGTTGGAGGAGATATCTAAGCCTTTATTGAAAAGCCCAGCAGGTTGTTGTTTTAAGATTTATTATTTATTTATGTATATGAGTACACTGTAGCCGTCTTCAGACGCACCAGAAGAGGGTGTCGGATCTCATTACAGATGGTTGTAATGAGAATTGATGGGAATTGAACTCAGGACCTTTGGAAGAGCAGTTGGTGCTCTTAACCACTGAGCCACCTCTCCAGCCCCAGTTTTGTTGTTTTTTAATCACAACCCCTTCTTCATCTATAAAAAGGAAGTTACAGCTGGATTTATTCTTTGTCTGGATTCTATCCTCCTTTTAATTTGTCATCAAGATTCGTTTTGATTTGTTAGCAGCAACAGCGATGGTGGCTTTACATAGCCATTACTCTGCTCAGCATATACGTGTGGATATTCGCACACGTGAACCTCACAGTCACCCAATACGGCAGGAGGTGCCACCCAAGCATAAAAGGGGAACTCAGCTGAACCCAAGCATCCTGGTTGCAAGTGGGGACCCAGCCTCTGGATAACCTGGGAGTGATAGCACAGGTCAAAGGTCAACATTGTAAGCCCACTCACCTCCATTATCCAAAAGCAACCACTGTAGCTGTTTCTGGTTGGTTCTTCCAGAGGTATTCTGTACATACATGACTACCGTGCAGGCACTGGGAAGTCTTGGCAGGGGATATGGGTAGGGCACTTTGAATTCGAAGTGAATTTTGAATGTCGAAAAGAATCTGCATGTATATGTTAACAGCTTAGTACATACACAGTGTGAATTAGTGTCCTTGTTCTGAGTTGAGCCCTGGACAAAGGCAGGGTAGGACATCAACTAGATTACACATCCCAGGATACTTCCTAAGCCCAGATGCTGAGAGGAACACACCATCTCTAATTGCCCGTCTTTCTGTATGAAGTGCAACATCAGACTCAATCCATATCTGCACATTGGCATTTGTAGCAGGAGGAGCAACAGGTGTCCTGGCCACTCACATACACTGGGAGATACATGTTCTCTCTTTACTCTCCAAGTGACTATGTGGGTAGTGACCATGGTTAGTCTAGGGACAGGATGTGAGAGCGGAAAAGAAAAGGGAAACTAACAGGCCCAAGCCACAAGCCCATGGGCCTTTTTGCAATACTCCATCAACCCCAATAATTCTGCTGTCCCCTCTGGATATGCCCACCAGCTCCGAGCTGGGTTAAGTAACTATCTCACGGCTTCCTGCTCCCTCCTCAATTGTCTGCAGAGCATGCTATTGCAAACAGCACAGGACACATTCCCTGGCCTCGTCGACTGTAGGTGTGCTCCAGATGTTTATCTGGTTGCTCATCCCCATCTCTCCATGAGCCCGGTGTTTGATAAACCCGCAGAAGGAACCGCAGTCCGCAGATGAGCAAAGGGCACAGCATTGTTTGGACAGGTGCCCTCTATCCACGGGCTCGTGGCTTGGCGATCACAGGATGGCTCCTTCCAGAATCCCATCTTCCAGTGCTGGAGTCTAAAGCAATGGCAGGCAGTGGGCTGCAGGTTGGAATGACAGGGAAGGTACCCAACCAACTGCTCCCTTTCTTCTGCAGGCATCTCCCAGCATCACAGGCAGTATTTAACAAACTGGGTCTCAACCATTCTTTGGTCCTTCAGTATGGCGACGGCTGATGATGAGGTGGGCTAGACCCCTGAGTATCTCCGGTTATTCTGTGGATTCTCATTTTCTGACTCCTTTACATTTCATTTCGTTTCGTTTCGTTTACTATTTAATTTTTGTGTCGTAGGTGGGTGGGTGGTGGTCAAGGGATTTGGTAGCAAGCACCTTTATTCGCTGAGCCATCTCGCAGGTCTCCAAAGGGTTTTCTCTCTTACCTGTGGTTTAAAAAACAGCAGCCACCTACTGCCTTCAAGGACACGTTGATTCCACACCTCACTCCACTGGACTCTGGCTTCAACCCAAGGCCCCTCTCCAGTATTAACTAATTTACTTGATTCTCAAAACCTCTGTCCCGTCGCCCACCGCCCCTCCTCCCTGCCTCACCCGCAGGTGCTCACTCGCTGCTCCCGCCCTCAGCACACTTTCCCTGTTCCCAGCGTCTCTTCCGAAATTCCCCATCAAGGCCCGAGGCCGCCGGTCCCTTTCACCACCTGCCTCCTCTCTCACCCGCAGGTAACCTTTGGAGTGGATTCACTCTAAAACTCGAGGGTTGCGAAATCCGCCCAGCCGCAGGCGACAAGGCAAGTTCCCAGAGCAGGAGTCGGGGTGTGCCCTCAAGGAGGCGCCCCACTGTCCCAAGTCCCCCTCTCACTGCGTCATCGGGGACTCCTCTCTGACCCGCTCTCCCTGAGGCGCCTTCTGGTCCTTCTGCTTGGACAGGGGAGGAAGGGCGGCGACCCGGGGAGGCGACGAAGGGCGGCGACCCGGGGAGGCGACGAAGGGCGGCGACCCGGGGTGGGGGGAGGCGGAGAGGAGTGGCCGCCGCGGCCTATTTCCGCGAGCATCGCGAACCGGGTTCAGGGAGCTCCGCGTCGGCTTTCCGCATCCACGCAACCCCGAGGGCCCCCGGTCGCCCGCGTCCATGCCGCCCAGTCGACCCCCGCCGCCGGCGCTGCTACTGAGCCTCTGGCTACTGCCGAGCCTCGCACTGGCCGCTGCGGCCGCGGCGCCGGTGAAGCCGGAGTACACGGTCGTCTCCGGGCAGCCCCCGGCCGTGGGGCTGCCTCGCGGGATCCTGCAGCTGGCGGCGCGCGCTGCGCTGCACTTCCTCAACTTCCGCGCCGGCTCGCCCAGCGCGCTACGGGTGCTGGCCGCCGTGCAGGAGGGCCGCGCGTGGGTGAGTGAGTGAGCCGCGACGCGACGGGACACGCTCGGGGATCACAGCGCTCCTGGCCCGAGCTTGGGTTGCCCGAGAGGCACGGAGTCCTCCAACGCTGCCTCAGCCTTTCTGGTATTGCCGAGGCCAGAAATACTTAGCATGTTTGGGAACATGAGGAAAGAAAGGGTCCCACGAATAACAGCTCGTGGTCCGGGTACCCAGCGTGGGTTGCCGTTGGCATGAGCACTGTGTAACCCAATCGACCCATGGCTTAGACTCTATGGCTCCTACCAAAGTAGGGGAGGTGCGTCCAAGAGCTAAGCCAGCTCTCTGCTTCGCAGACAAGTTTCTAGAGTTAGGTCTGTTTCGTTGTTCATGACAGGCCACCGTCATGAACAAGGCAAGGCTTCGGGATAAAGTGGTAAAGGTTACTCAGGGGTCTGTGGCGGGACCATTTAGCTTTGGCGTTCTCCTGATCTAACCAGGGAGTGACAGGACAGCAGTCTTCTGCACAACCAATTGAAAGCGTGATCGAAAACTTGAAAACTTTTCAGCTCGTGGATTGCTTGCTGGTTTCCAGGCAGTGGCTGTAGATGTCGAGTTGTATGAATGAAGTCACGCTGCTCTCTTCATCAAACATTTTTAAAGTTACACAATAGAGTCCCGGAGCAGTGAGGCTCCCTAGATGTTCCACAAAGCCACAGCCCCACAGCCTAAGTGGAGCAGAGCACAGGCTTTAAATCATCGGTAGGATGATAAGGACTATCCTCCGTCTAGCATCAGATGATGGGAATCTCCTTTTCGACTCTTAGCCTTCTTTCCTTGTTTCTAGAAAAAGGCAAACTATCTGATTGTTAAAAAAACAAACAGCAACAACAAAACAATCTTTACTGCCTCGGGGACATTCCCCACTCCAAGCTCCAGTCTTTATTAGTTCACCAGAGAAATGAAGTCACAACTTAAGAACGTGTCTTCTTTTTAGAGGAAAGAGGAGCCCTGAAGACAGCCTCCCTCGATATTTGGGGGAGAATTACCATATCAGAACAAAAACAAAGAAACAGAAGGCCCAGACTGACAAAGTATACCAATTTTCAAATGCCAAGGATTATTTTCCTTCAATCCAATATGATTTTTAAGAATTATAAAATAGGACTAGTGAGATAGTCATTGGGTAAAGGTGCCTGCTGGCGAACCTGACAGTGTTTGACCCTCTGACCTGAAGGTGGAAGAACCCAAGTTGTCCTCTGACTTCCCCAGGCCTGCTATGGCATGCATACACACACGTGATAAATAAGTATAATTAAAAAAAAAACCCTCCCTATAATACCTTGTATCTCTGTGCCTTTTAGCTACCCCTTGCAAAAGGAGTCCTTGCATCCTTACAAAAGAAGCTGGCTCTCAAATCCTGTTCATCATCTGTAGGGTGTGATGCTCCTGAACTCCAAGGTGGCCCTACCTCATCCTAAGGGGTGTGTGCGTGAACGCAGATAAACATGGGATTCAAGGCCCTGAGAAACAATGTTACACTTCCCCTTAACCTCCCTGATAATTGAACACTTATGTGATTGTGGGGCCAAGGAAAAGAGGCCAGTGTGCCAGGAATCAGTATCTTCCACAAATCGAGTGAAATTGTTTTCCTTCAAAGGTTACTAAAGGTCCACCCTTAAAGATGATGAAGCAGGCAGGTGTCAGTCATCTGGCAAGGGCATGCAAGGCTCTGTGAGAGTGGCAGAAACCAGGACGACTGACTTCCTGGGATCTGTAGCAGGTGCTGTTTACTTTGGGGGGGGGATGGCAACCTTAGGAACGGCTTTTGGTTTTGTTTGTTTGTTTGTTTTGTATTCTTGTGGTTTTGAGGTGTTTAGCCAGCCGAGTGAGAACACAAACTCAGCCTGGTGGCGACAGGTTCCAGAAAGATGGTCGTAGGAACTTCTGCTCCAATGACAAGAGCAGCCATACAGCATTCGTTACAAAAAGAAAGGGTTGGTAGACGGCCACCCTTCGTTTTCAGTCTTTATCCCTTGGGCACTTTGGTAGAACAAAGTACTAGGTTGCCACACTACATCTGTCCTTCACCCGGGACTGGGCCAGGGGAAGCAAGTGGATGCCTGAGAGAGAAAAGTACAAGGGGTAGGGGGTGAGTACTTCTTTTCAGCATGAGGGGCTGGGATTAGCTGAGGTTTTTCAGCAGCAACTTATTAAATCAATTTAAGTGAGTTCAGTTGTTTTAATTTTGGCTTCTATGAATTAAGTCTACAGCCCCATACAGGCCAGGCACATGTTCTTCCACTGAGCTATATATCCCAAGTTCTATGTAATGAAATGATGTGGGCTACAGACCATGAGAAAACACGATAAAACCAAGAGTGGTGTTTCAAATACATGTGCATAAACTAGGTCCTGATGAGGGATGCAATTCTTGATGTATAGCGTATTCCGTCTTAAAACAAAACAAAACAAAACAAAAGCATGAAAGCCAGGCCCCCAAATAATTCCAGCTCTAAGACTTTCTCCATTCTCCTTCTAGTGTTTCGAGTCCTCATTCTAGAAACACTGTTGCCCTCTGCTGGTCAGACGCAGTAGTCACTGCAGATTATGGTTTTAAAAAGACCAAGGAAGCGTCTCCAGTTTCCTAACTGCAGAGTAGACCTTACAGCGGCCTGTGTTGTTCCTGGTCCTGCACTACCTTTTCATGACCAAATCTTCCAACCTTCCTGCTACTGAATGGTATAGCCTCAGGAACACAGATTCCAGGCGGTAGTGGAGGTTCTTAGGTACTGGTGGTCCTGGATCAGGCCCAGGAGGTTTCTCCGTTACTGGCTACATTGCTTTCACTGAGTTTTTGGGATTTGAGGACAGTTTCCCAGGCATATACTTCCTCAAAAAAGCCAACTCATTCTGGAATCAGCTGTTGTCTGGGAATTGATAAACGTCCCATTTCTTATCCCAGACCAGACACAATGCAAACAGTGGGAGAGGGGATGGCCCATGCTCTATTCCAATGAAATAGTAAGTAGATCCCTCTAAGTGGAACTCCACGGGTTTTCTCTAGCAAGAAAACATGCCCGTAACACATCATTTCAGTTCCCGTTTGGGTCACTGCCAGCAGGGTGTGTGCTTGCACAATCCTCCAGTGTGTAAAGTGTATAGTACACAGTCCTCCAGTGTGTAAAGTGAGTAGTGCACAGTCCTCCAGTGTGTAAAGTGTATAGTACACAGTCCTCCAGTGTGTAAAGTGAATAGCGCACAGACCTCCAGTGTGTAAAGTGACTAGCGCACAGTCCTCCAGTGTGTAAAGTGACTAGCGCACAGTCCTCCAGTGTGTAAAGTGACTAGCGCACAGTCCTCCAGTGTATAAAGTGAATAGTGCACAGTCCTCCAGTGTGTAAAGTGTATAGTACACAGTCCTCCAGCCTTACTTCCCCTTCTTCCACAATCCTGGTTCGCTCAAAACAGCAAGAGTTGAAGAGACAACCGCATGGATTCTTTCTGGAGCATTTAACTTGGATTTTGTGAGTGTGCTTGCTGGTTTGGTGGTGGTGGTGGTGGTGGTAGTAGTGGTTTTGGTTTGTTTGTTTGTTATTCTTGTCATCTTGACAAAAACAAAGTAAGAAGGAACCTCGACTGAGAAAAATGTCTTCATCAGATTGGCCTAGCTAAGTCTAGGGGGTGTTTTCTTGGTTAACGATGGATGTGAAAAGGTCCGGCCCACTGAGAGCAGCACCACCTTGGCCTTGACCTTGGTCTCAGGTTTATTCCTTTTTTAGAGCAACCCATAGGAAGACAGTAAAGCTGCGTGAGTGACCGTGGCTGGAGTTCCTGCCTCAGCTGCCCTCAATGATAGACTGTGCTGGGAAAGTGTAAACCGAAGAAACCCTTTCCTCCCCAAGTTGCTTCTGGCCCTGGTCTCTATCATAGGAAGCAAATACGGTCAGTGGCCTTGACACAACTTTAAACCTATTCTTCACCCAACATAAGTGAATCTCCAGTAGCCAGCCCATAGGCAAATCCTCTGGCTTTCAGTAAGCATCAGGCCACCCTGGTCAGGCCAGAAGGTAGAGAGAGCAGTGGCTGTTCTTCCAGGATTCAAATACCGTGGGTCTGAAGCAAGAGCAAAAGTTGTCCCCTGGGCCATACAGATCCAAGGGCACATACTCCACTCAGAAAGAACCTCATCTCTTCCGATCTACGGAGCACTTTAGTCCAATATTAGACACCTAATTACGGCTCGTCTTGAAGGCGTGCCTCCATTAACGTCAATAATTCAGAGTCCGTCTTGAGAGTAGGGAAGCAGTGCATTATGCAGCCCACATTGCACGGAAGCAAACAGTGGCGACCTCAAGAGGCTGCAGTGCAGACGCAGGAGGAAAGAATAAAAGAGGAAAGTGAAGGCGTGTTTTTTTTTCACAGAAAGAAAGCTCTTAGCTGTTTTGGGGGCCTTCTCAAGACAAGAGCCTAATCAGAGACACCCCTCTGTGGACCATGCTATCTCTAGACCAGCACCGTGCCTAATGGGGGAGACACCATAGCACAAAGCAGAGAGGTGGCGCGATCCTGCCCTGGCATGAAACTGCCCAGGCACAGTTCAGCCTTCTCCCCATTCCAGCTCCCAGAGGGCAGAGTCTGGGTCTGCATCTTGGCAACTTGCAACCAGATCGCCTAAGCTAACTGTACCCTGATGAGCTAGCAAGCAGGCACCCCCTCCACCATTCTGTAACAAATTGGCTTTGTCATATTCCCCACTCCCAAACCCTGTTCAAAACACTTTAATTTGGTTTTCTACATGTAAGACCAGGACGTTTGCAACCACGGGGTATTGGATGTGCTCCAAATCAAGACTACTGGTGGTGGGGTAATTGCTCTGCGCAGGATTCTGCCCTAGAGTCTTCCTTTAAGGCTCATCATGGTGCTCCTGGAAACCGAATGCAAATGCTCAATGCCCCAAAGAGTAATTGTTAATATTAAATAACACACAGTTCCAATGACTGCTAAGCAGTGAGTCACTCCGTGCTTAGCTATGCACACGTGCCGCCAGGGCCGTGGTAACTCATCTGCAGGACGTTTTATTAAGTGAGAGAGCCAAGCCCATGCTGGTTAAGGATAGTAGGCAGAACAAGTGTCCAGCTCGGGTTACTTGTTGTGGCTGTTCAAGGTATCATCTGCCCCTAAAATCCAGTTATAAAAGAGAAGCTGTGTGCACTTGCAAAGAAGATGTGTGTGAATCCACAGGCTCACCCAAGGCACACGTCCACAGCAGAGATCACACTGGGGATTACAGCTGGTTCTCTCTATCCCTTCTTATCACCATATAGCAAGTGCAATAATGCTAGTGGGTTCAAAACATGGAATACATCCGCTTGCAGTTCTGGAAGTCAGAGGTTGGACTGAAAGCAAAGTGTCCCAGGACCTCATTACCCCGGGAGCCTAGGGGCTGCCCCTTGCCTTGCCTCTTCTGGGTGCCAGCTGTGCTCTTGGTTCATGGTTCTGTCTCTTATCCTCAAAGTCATCTGTGTCACATCTTCTGTCTCGAAAATAAACTAGGATAGTTTTATCATTCCATATGATTAATGAGTGACCCTGGGGAGATCCCATTTTGTAACACAACATCTGTAGAGTCACCGTTTGCCCAACCACACCAGTCCTGAGGCCCTTGAAAATACTTCCCACATTATCAGGCATATGGCTCTTTGGAAATGGCTACCCTTGCTCCCATTGCTTCACTCTTGAAACCGTGGCTGTATTTTATTGGAACCGTCTGTCATCTGCCCTACTTCCTGGGAGGGACCAGGTGCCGCTCTGACCTGACTTTTGAACAGTCAGCCTTGTTTGCTCTTTGTGGTCCTGTCTCCCTCTTGGATTATACTGTAAGCTTCTACAGGTCAGGAGGTGTCACATGTCTTGTCCTGCCCTACACTCGAACCTGGCCTTGCTGGAAACAAGGTTCAGATAACTGTTAAATGACATCACAATAACAGCGAGGGTGCTGGGACCACTGGGAAACTTCCGGTCCCTCCTCACTGGAGAGAGGAGACTTGAAAGCTGTGCATCTCTTATACCTAGTCTTTCTTTCCACCATGGGCCCAGAGATGAACCAAGGTGCAGACAGGTCCTGGCAATTCCCTTCTAGTTTTCTACCCTAGGTCAAGAACTCATGTCCAGATTTTGACAAATGGAAGTGACAAACCTTCCATCTTGGCTGGCTGAGCTGGGCTGCTAATGCATGGTGTCCACAGGAAAAGCTTTCCTTGTGCTCCACTGGCTACGGCCAGTTCTGACAGTAACGGACCTTTGTAATATAAACTCAGTTTGTTTTATCAACCCTTGCCTGGAAGGAGAAAATGAAATAATATGATTCCGGGGTATAATGTAATATGCAGTCTGTCCAGAACCTAAGAATGGTACAGCAATTTTTCGTCACAAATGAGTTATTTTCCTCCAACTGAGCCTGACTCATATAAGCAACCTTATAAGGTGGGGAGGTTTGCCTTTCTTGGAACAGCGTGGCATTTGTGTTTTCTCACCAAAGATGAAGCCAGGGGGGACATTTAGAAGCAGAATGTTAGACCAGTGGGTCCCAGTGTGTTGCGGGGGAAGACTAGAGGCCTCTGAGCTCTTGACAGTGCAACCTGCTTCTTCCCATTTGCCCACATTCCCATCGCGAAAACACAGAAAGCCCCCAGATGTGGCCCTGAGCTTCAGGAGTCTCATTACTCAAGTCCCTGTGTTGTAAATGAGCTTAAAGGGTTAAATTTGTGGCTGCTCCTAAGATGGGTACACACCTGCAGGCTATCTTTCGGTTCCTCAGTTTCTATACTCTCTTACTTTTATACTCCCTCCTCACATACCAATGATTTATAATAGAAACATAGCAAAAATGGAGAAACCAGTACCATTGGTTAGAGCCTAGAAGATTCTCTCCAGATTCAGACGGAACCATCTTTGATCCATTAGTATGGAAAAAACTTTGTGGTTGATGATGAACAGCTTTTACTGAAAATAAGACCTGAATTAGTAGAACCTTAGAGTCCGTGCTTTTTGCTTCTTGGAGCCTACACAAACGCCATATATAGCAGCTGACACTGCCACAATGGTTTTTGCTTTCTGTGGTTTGTTACTGATGGTCAATAGCAGAAATACTAAGTGGGAGTTTTCAGAAATAAATAATTGCTAAGTTTTAAATTCCTTTTCACCCTGACAGTGTTAGGGTGAAACACTGTCTCATGCTAGCCCACTCTGTCCCACCCTGTATGTGAATCACCCCATTTTCTAGTGTGCCCACACTGTAAATGCTACCCACCTGCCAGTCACTGGGTGGCCACCCTAGTTATTACATCACCTGGCACAGCATCACGGCGCATCATTCGTTGAAGCAATTTTATCTGCTAAGGACCCTAGAGCTAACATTAACAAAATGTTAAATGTTATTATTGAATATTATAATTGTTTTATTTTATTATTGTTTATCTCACTGTATTAGTCAGGTTTCTCTCATGGAACAGAACCAATACAGTGTACATATAATTTAAGTATGGATTTACTAGCGTGGCTTACAGAGTGAGAGGCAGATAGTCCCAAGGCAGCCATCTGCAGAATGGAAAGCCAGTGAAATCAGTGGCTGCTCATTTCCAGAACTTGTAATTCTAAGAAGAAAGCAAGCCAATGACTCGGTCCTAATGGGAGGCCACAGGCCCAGAGAGTAACTGTGCAGTGTATATCCAAAGGCTGACCAATCTCGAGTCCTCAGATAATGGCCACAGTAAGAATGCCTGCCCGGGATGTCGAATGCACCAGAACACAGTGTGCACATGTGGAATTATGAGAGAACACAATTTACTCTTAACAGTAGTCACTCAGCTTCTTTCGATTTTTTAAATAAATTCTGAAGTGCTGCAGAGGTCGGAGGAAGAGAAGTCCTGAGCGTGTAAGCTTCCTCCTTCTTCCATCTCTCTGCTCCGTCTGCACCCCAGCTTGTGTCCGCCATTCTCTGTCCCACTCAGCATCTGGCAATCATCTCCAGAAACTCTCAGACACACCCAGAAGTGTGCTTTACTAATTTTCTAGGCATTTCTCAATCCAGTAAAAGTTAGCAACTGGGATTAACCTGCTAATCCCTTACTGTGCCTAGTTATTGATGGCGTCATACTCGTGCATTTATAGGACAAACACCACATATTGGGCTAGTTATTGCCTGTGTTTCCCGGTATCCACTGTGTCTTAGGACACAGCCCTGCTGTGAGGTCCAATATCGGTTGTCAACTTGACTGCATCTGGAATTAACTAAAACCCAAGCAGCTGGGTACCCCTGTGAGAGACTTTTCTTGATTGACTCATTGAGGTGGGAAGTCAGAAGACTCCCCTTAAATCTGGGCCACACCTTCTGGTGGCAGCTCACCCGAAAGGACATGGGTGGACAGAGCTTTATCTGCCTGTTTCCCTCACTCTCACTGACAAGGTTATCTACCCCGATGCCGAGGTATTTCTTCACTGGTGTTAGAACGGATCCTTTGGGACTCTAACACAGATGGAAGACTGGCCAAGATATCCAGCCCCAAGGACTGAATATCTACTGGATTTTTGGCCTTTCTGTTAGGAGACAGCCATTGTTGGACTAGCTGGACCACAGCCTGTAAGCCATTCTAAGAACCCCAAACTTCTTTTGGAGACAGTGTGTCCTCATAGTCCAGTTTCCCTGGAACTAGCCTGTGTACACCTGGCTGGCTTCAAGCTCACAGGGATCACCTGCCTCTGTCACTGAAACCGTACACCACCATGTCTGGCCTAAATCTTAAGGATCTGGTACAGGGTGATGTCTACAGTTCTTGAAACCTTTCCGGAAAGCATGGAAAACACCAAGAATCCAGGTGTGAATCGTTTAACAAACTGTGATAAAATGTATTTGATTATCTGGATACGCTTATTGTGAGAAGCAAAGAATTTAGTGGCTCCATACATAAAACTTGAAAACTGAAGAAAATGATGGTTCTGGCTCGTTGCTCCTAGTATCTCTGGATAAACTAACAAAGGAAAAAGAATGAACTCGGTAATACAATTGCTCTGCCCCAGATGTGTATAAACAGTCTAAAGTTTTTCTCAGTGTCCTGTGGAAAAGTATTTCCAGCAACCACAGAGTTCAAGTTGTAGAAAACCAAACCAAAGCCCTAACTATGAGATTGGCTGAATTACAACAAAAATGCAAATCCCATCCTCCGAGGGTGCTCAGAGTTTAACTACTAATTAGTAAGGCATGGGAAAATGTAACTTGGGATAGAGATGGGTGGGAGGACCCTACTGAGCAGGGAATTTTGACCCCTAAGATTCTTAAGGGTTTATCTAACCTGAAGTCCCATACCATTCTCAGTTAGCTCTCGCTACCTCATGAATGTGGATCAGATGGAAGTTGCTCAGCACCATGCCTGCCTGCCCGCTTGCTTGCTGACGGCTGACTGCTGACTGCTGACTGCTGACTGCTGCCTGCCTACCTGCCTGCTGCCTGCTGCCTGCTGACTGCTGCCTGCCTACCTGCCTGCTGCCTGCTGCCTGCCTACCTGCTGACTGCTGACTGCTGACTGCCTGCTTCAATGCTCCCCAGCATGATGGCCATGGAATCTAACCCTCTGGAACCATGAGCCTGAAATAAAATGCTTTCCTTTATAAACTGCCTTGGTCACACTGTTTAAGACATCTGCCCTTGAGAGGGAATATTATATAGCAAAGTACTTATTCATGTTACAGGAGGTGATGAGTGAATTTTCTTCAAAAATTGGAAATCTGCCCAGACTGGGTTGATAGTGTGTCAGTTGCTGCAGAAGCAGGTGGACTTGCCACCTCCATTTCTGAAGTGTCATAGCTTGATTCTCCAGAGACCCCAGGTGTTCACACTGACCACGCTTTGAAGGAACTCTCCTATTTCCCTGACTCTAATGATGTCATCGCTTTACTACTGAATGTGAACACTGCTTGCTGGACTTACTGGTCACTCCCTGTCCCTCAGAAGTTCAGTAGTCTCACCCCACAGCTAGAAAGAACTTCTCCTAGTGTGGTCCTGAGATCTGTGATTTGTTGAAATGCAAATTCTCAGACTCCACCCCAGACTGACTGAATTAATCCTTGGTGGGTGGGCCCATTATGCAGGGTTTTAGCAAGCCCCCTGGGGCGTTCTGGTAAACACCCACAATAAGAGAATAAAGTCACTAGAAGAGACCTCCTCTAACCCAGCCCCTGCTCAGTACTGTGACCTCAACTCCAAGTCTACCCCATGGCAATGTGTTAATTCCCCAGCTGGGCTGCTCCCAAGTACTGGGTCACACTCCTGTCTGGAGCAGTCTTTCTTTCGCTTGCTTCTGTTGGTCCTAATCTTTTCTAGTACTTTCCACAGCTATCCTGAGCCAGGATTCCATTCACAATTTGTCCAAAAGAGTCTATCCTTAGGGCTCCTTCTACAATCTTGGATCATCTTTATTGTCCAAGCTGTTAAGGGTTGTATCACATCTTCCCAAAGGGATCTGTGGAAGTCCAAACCCAGCTGGTGAGCGCTCCCTTACTGTAAAGAGAGTCTCCTGAGATGTAATCAAGGGACAGTGAGGTCATACTGTGTTACTGGGCCTTAAATCCGGTGACTTCTGTCCTTATAAAAGGCCACGAGAGGATACAGATGGCAGAGGGACGAAGAGTCTGGAGTGATGTAGTTGTGAGCCAGGGATGCCAGGGAGTGGGGCCCACTCCCTAGAGCCCAGAAGAGGGAAGATGGACTCCACCCGCAGTCTCAGATGGAGCTAGTCCTGCTGACACCTTGACACTGGACTTCTAGTCTTCAGAACTGTGAGAGGAAACTGTTGTTTTTAGCCACCCAGTGTGTGGTCCTTGGCTATGAAACTCTAGCAGTCAAGCACACAGACTCTTCCTGTCCACGCCCTCCCAGAAAAAGGTTCTCATCTACAGGAGGTGCTTTGCAGGCACAACACAGGGTCCACCTCCATCCAGCCAAGCCTTCATCCCAGCACTTCCTCACGCACACACGGCAGCCGCCAGTTTGCAGGCTCCCTTTCCTTAGAAGGGACTGCTGAGATCTGCTTCTGTAACCTCTGTGCTTGCAGTCTGGGGATAGGCCACATGCGACAACTGACAGCTCTTGTTCCTGGGACAAGCTGCCTTGTCTGTTCATGTATACAATAGTAATAGTGAGAATACCCTTCCTCAAGGCATGATGATGTGAGTTCCTGCCCAGGAGCCATGTGAAGTTGGGGAGTGGCAGATGTACATGGATGGATGGGTGGCAAGATAGACTGATAGATGGATGGATGGATGGACAGACAGACAGACCGATGGATGGGCTTGACTGACGGTAATAGGTACAGACACAGAAATAAACCATCCATTCCCTGTAACTTGCACGGCAGTTTTATATATAAACACTAAATAAAGACATGGTATTGATTTGATAAGGATCTGAGGAGTGTTTCTCTTAACAAAAAAGAAAGGTCGATGGACGGTGAATCTAGGTCTTTGAAGGCATCGCATCGTATGCTTCTCAAACAGGACTTTGAGAGTAGCCTCCACACTGCCAAACAACCACAAGTCAAGCACAAGAAGCCAGAAGGACAGTACAGCCAGGAGAGGCAGACACAGCTCTTCCCATGGCCACTGGAAGCAGGCACTAAGGAACCCGCAAACAAGAGGCACAAAGCCCAGGTTCAGAGCCAACCTACACACTGCTGATGGGCGAGGTTGTGAGGCTGGAGCACATAAGCTTTGTGCCCACCCAGAATTAAAAGGCAGTCTGCAGTAAGGAGCTGCTAATCCCACTGTGGTAGTCATGTGGGCAGTTGCTTTGTTTGCTTTTTCTTAGCAAAGAACCTTCCTTATTCTGGAAAACATGACAATGGTGCACTCTGCCTCTGGCTATGTTTAAGAAAAGTGGGGTGGCCTCATCTGTTTTGCAGATGGTCAGTTTGGGTGGCATGAGATGCTGGGCATTGGATACTCTGATCTTCACTGCAGCCTGCTCCTTGTGGTGGAAAAGCTAGGGCTGGCTCCCCTCTGCAGTGTGGATTCAGCTCCTTTAAAACGAACTGCACGGTCCCGCTTTTCACAGCACAGATTGCTCGAGATGCAGACAGAGATCGTGTGGTGGGCAAGAGGAGCTCACTGATCATGAGTCGCTGTCACAGGAACTGGATTTAAAACCTTGCGTTGTGTTTCCCACGTCCCTGAACCTAATCGCTCTAACAGTGAGGAAACTATGAAAACATTAGGCTAAGCTATGAGGTGGGGCACCTAAGTCAAGTCACTTTGGGTTGGATTAATGCTTTTAAGTGCTTTGTGGTGTTTTTGTTTTAAGATTTATTTATTAATCTTATGTATATGAGTATGCTGTCTTGATGCACACCAGAAGAGGGCATCATATCCTATTTCAGATGGTTGTGAGCCACCATATAATTACTGGGATTTGAACTCAAACCTCTTGAAGAGCAGTCAGTGCTCTTAACTGCTGAGCCATCTCTCCAGCCTAGCTTTTATTTTTGTTTTTTTTTTAAAGGCCTGTTTGTAAATTTGTTTTTGGAAAGGTACAGGGCTGGGGTGGGGGTCTGGGGTGCTGAGGAAGCAACTTCCGGTTCAAGGTCCATACTTAACTTTCCTTAGTGGCGAGGGGGGCAGGGAGATCATTTTTATGCTTGTCCCCACACCCACCACCCTCCCAGTGACAAACATTTCCAAATGTCAGCTACATATTTTATTTGCAACCATTTTACGAAAGATATGTTGGGCTGTGTGCAAATCAAGGTTTTTAGGATTTGTCCTTGTTGCTGGACACAAGCCTGCTTTGTTCCCTAGGTTTGCTGTATACTCTTCAATGCAGGTACTGCCGTGTTAGCTCTACAAGTCAGCCTCTAACAGCGGCATACCTCAGTGAACACCCGAGTGAGTCAGCCCATCCATAGTCTGCTCACAGCTTCTCTGAGGCAGGCTCTCCAGGTTGGAGAATGCTCATACAGATTTGTTTTGTCACTTATGAAGATTGCTGACCACCAGGCTGTACCAGGCTAACCTCCCAGCAACCAGAGAAGGCATTCGCAACCCCAAGGCACGACCTACAGCAGATCCCATGGCTGGTGTCTAGGAGCTGCACAGTGACAACCCAGTTTCTTTACTTTGACTTTCCTTCTGGTGAGCTCAGAGCCTTCAGTGCTGTCTTAGAATTCGTAGCTCATGGAGAGGTTCGGGAAGAACCCAGTGTTGGCCCCGTCTGTTATCTGCTGTTGTTTTGCAAACAGGGGCATTTTAAATGACCCTTGATGCTAGCATGTTGTCTTAACATAAAATGTGTTTCAGGCATTGAATCATGGTCACTTGTCACTAAACAGTGGGGATAGAACTGAGAATTGCAGTTAGGCCATTTGTCCTTGTATGACCATCATAGTGTGTCGTCACCCGAAGGTAAACAGAGTAGGTCACTCAGAGAGGCTCATTAAGGCGACCAAGAGACGGTTACAGACAAACTGTGTGCAGCTGCTGCCAACGTAGCATGTCACAAACTTTTCTTTTGTACGTAGGATCTATCCCAAATGTTAAAAGCACACCACAGTAAGCACGTGACCAAGTGTTGTACATTATATGTAATTCAAGAGGCCACACTTTTAAGATTATTTTAGTGTGTCTGTGTGTTACTTGTGCGTATGTCTATGCACATTGCCTGAGGCATCCACATCATAAGAGATCAGAGCCCCTGGAACTAGAGTTAAGGATGAACCACCCACCTCTCCAGCCTCTCCATTGTACCTCTGGAAGGGCAGTCAGTGCTCTTAACCACTGAGCCATCTCTCCAGCCCTCTTTTGTACCGTCTAAGGGACTTGTGTCAGCACACCAGGCACTTCTGACCACATGTACTTCATAGTCCCCACCTTGGCTCAAGCCCCTCTGTACTTGTGTCCCCTCGGGAGGCTCACTGCTTCCTGTTGCATCCTACCTGCTCGCTGTGGGTATCCCTTTTCTGCTCTCACACCAGAGGCTTTCTTAAAGCCCCGCTCTGTAAGTCGTGCTCACTATAACCTGCTAAGCAACCCTTGCCCACCTAGTCAGCTGCTTCCTGCACTGATTTTAGCCTGTTTGTCCTTCAGTTCCCCAGGCTGCTCCTCGGGCCCTTCAACACTCCCTTCTCCTTGTGTGAGATGACTCACCTGCTCCCCTCACCCCCTCCCCCAAGCCAGCTCCTCCCTAGTCTTCAGAGTTGAACTCAAATGTCACCTCCAGACCCCTAGATTGGATCAGTCATCTTTTCAAAGCTCATAAGTCAACTCTAATCAGATCACCATGTCCACAGTGGCAGCATATAAATGAGTCCTTGCTGCTCTAGGCTGCCCAGGGGCAGGCAATGGTATTGTTTTGCCTCCTTTCCCCTCACTTAGCCTAGGGTTGGGTAAGGCAGACACTCTGTCATTCTAGAGTACTGCTGGACGAGAAGGCTGCCAATCAAGGAGAGTGAGAGTCAAAGCTCGGGCCCCACCCCAGATGAAGGGGGACCCCCACCTTGTGCTGACTGCAGTGACTTATCTCAACAGACCAGCTAAGTAACTTGTGACTCCATAAGGAAGAGGGGAGAGGGAGGCTTTCGGGAGATTAGATAAAGAGTGAGTCTTGATACACGATAAAGGACAACTGAAAATACTAAAATCCTATTAAGGATCCTGTGTCAAAGCTTTCAAGGGTGTCCAGTTAAAATAAGCAAATCAAATAGCAAAGAAAGTAACACTTCAGAGAGGCTAACTCAGCTGGGAGCCTTGATGAACATGGCCCCGTTCTCTGCTTCCCCTCCTACCAAAGAATAGTCTATTGGGACCTCACTTAGCTTCATGTGTTTCTAAAATCCTGGTCATCAAAATACTCTTAAGCTCCCTACTTCCTTTAATTCCAGTGCTCCAAGGCAGAAACAGGTGAATCTCTCTGAGTTTTAAACGGTGATTTTCAGACTAGCCAAGGCTATGAGGGAGACCCTATCTCAAACAAACAACAAGAGTCAATAAATGTGCAGAATTATTTTAAGAATAAGGAAGCGCCCCCACCCTGGGGAGTGCAAATCAGCAGCCCTGATCTGTTATTGTCATGGAGGTCGATGTTCCTCTTGACTCTTCTTTCTCTCTTATCCCTGGAGGATCATGTCCACTTCTCTGCTTCGGCCACCTCTGCTAATTCCTCCTGCACACCTCAGATGCTTCCCATCTGGCTTGGCTCCTTCCTCCCTCTCTTCTCTTACAGTGCTCCCCTCCACCCCTGCCCTTCTCATCTGAAAATCTGAGGGCCGGTCTGGCTCCTACAGAGAAGACGGCACTTGGGGGTTATGACACCCTAGAGAACGTGCCAGGTCCTCAGAGTCACATGTAGAGGGCAGGGGCCCAGAGCCAGGGTAGCAAACCTTTAAAAGCCTAGAACCTGTGGGCAAGGAAAGTTGCCTTCTTTGGGCTCTGACCATTGCCCCTGATATGCCAACTTCTACCCTTCATTTCTTCATTTTTGTCGTGCTAACACTGGCTCAAGAGTTAGTGCAGGAACCGGTAAGATGGTTTAGTGGGGATAAATGCTTGCACTGTTAATCCCACCAGGCGAGATTGAGATCACTACCACAATTTTTTGAGCCAAATTCAAAGCACGCTTTATTAAAAGCTGGCCAGGACCATGTATAGACAGCTCCATACCCAGGATCCCCAGAGTACGACACCGATTTACATTAGTCACGGGTTTATAAAGGCAGACCCCACAAGGCTATATACCTCCTGGCTTCATCCAATCAGAGGCAAGCACACACCCTGACATGCATCCTGCCTACACGTGACCAAGCATACATCCTGTGCAGTTGGTGCAACCAAGCTTGTTTACAGAAGTGAAAACATGGAGCTTGCTATCTTACAACAGCCCCCAGCATTCCAGGAAGCTATTTATCATTGAGTGAGTGGGACTTACAGCTTAGAGGCACTTTATATGTATGTATTATATAAATATATGTATATATATATATATATATATATAATTTAAGGTTAAAACATAACATTAGTCATCATACCATCGAGCTTAATGACCTGAGTTTGATCCTTGAGACTCACATGATAGAAAGAGAGAATCATCTCTTGCTACCCTCTGACCGCCTACACACACACACACACACACACACACACACAATCAACTCATAAAGGGAAAAGTTTTATTCTTGACTCACAGTTTCAGAGTTTCAATTCATGATGGCTCCATCTCATCGTTTTGAAGAGGAAGGCACATTGCAAACCCACTTCATGACCAGGAAGGAAAGACTAGGAAAAGGAAGAGACCAAGCATGGTCTTTCAATGGCTTGTGTCAATGGCCTCAAGACCTGTCATTGGACCCCACCTCTTCACGTCCCACCTCTCCCAATGCTCCCTTGAGGCGCTAAGCCTTAAAGCCTTTAGCACGGGATCTTTACAATATTGAGACTATGGCAGACAGCATGAGATCTGAACACTCACCCATTGCTTCTGCTTGTAGGGCATCGCCAGATCTAGATGTGATGCCTCCTTACTGTCCTTCAGCCCCCAGCGTGGATACCGCATTGTCTCGGCACCTCCCTTCACCACCTCTCTTTCTTTTCCGCTCTCACCCGGAAACTCACTGTTCACGTATTGCCTGTATTCCATTTGCACAAGCATCACACAGGAAGCCTTCACCTGTGTTCCTGCTGATGCTGCCTAGGGATTGAAGGAACTGCCGCCCAGTGCACACTGTATCCTTTCTCCAGCTTTGTCTTCTGAGTGGATACCAAACCATAAGCAGGGCAGGACAGGCAGATCAAAGTCTCTCCTTTTCAAGAGTCTCCAGATTTACTGAGGTATACAGACGGCAACCGCACTGACACCACAGTGCCCGTGAACATAATGCTTTTACTATTTTTATAAAGTGTATATGTATGAGTATGTATCTACATGTATGTAAGTGCATTATATGTATGTCTGGTGTCCTTGACGTCCAGAAGAGGGCACTGACTCCCTTGGTACCAGAGTTACACACAGCTGTGAGACACGATCCAGGTGCTGGGAATTGAACCTGGGTCCCCTGAAAGGAGAGAAAGTGCTCTTAACCACTGAGTCACCTCTCCAACACCAAGGACATGGTTTGCTTTATTTGTGCCCCTGGCTGTCCCAGAACTCACTATGTAGAGTGGGTTGGCCTCAAACTCACAGAAATCTACCTGCCTCCTTTAGGATTAAAGGCACCACCATAACCCAACAGGAATACTCTTGATAATGAAAACACTTGTATTGCTCCCACTGTGTTAAGACGAAGTTTCTGTATTCCAGGTCGACCCTCAGGAGGGCTGCGAGGTGGACTTGGTGTTTAGCACAGAGCACTACAGCCCCGAGCAGGTAAGCCTCCCCACCTAGCAGTGCAGTCTGTTGGCAACTGTCTTGTCTTTAGAGGAAGAGGTGAGAATCTGAAGAAAGAAAGCCTGGAGATTCTCTCTTTTCATCCTATTTGTTCTCAAGAATGAAAGAACACAGCATAGGAGACTGCGTGCCCACCGCAGCAGTGGGGCGGACTGGCAGGTGGCAAGTGTACTTACCCTTCACGGTGACAGGGAGACAGCGTATTGAGCGTGCGCAAGAGGTCAGCGGGATGGGCAGTAACTGGAAAGGAGACTGCAGGCAAGGCAGGACTGCTGGGGAGACTCCACTGAGTTTTACAATTATTTAAGTAAATTCTTAAATCCATATGTTCAATTTTCATTTTAAAATATTTTAATTTATTCTTTGAAAAGTCCATACACATATACAATGTATTTGAACTTCTCCACCACCTGGTGCCCTTCTCCAATCCCCCGCCATACCCACCAACCTACCTTCTTCCTTCAAGCCAATTATTATTGTGATTATTAGGAGTTGAGGCTAATTAGTATTGACCACATAGATGTATTGGGGTCCATCCACTGAGGCACAGGCAACCTATGAGTGGCCACATCACCAAGGAAAAGCGAGCCTTCCTTCCCCAGCAGTCATCAATTGCCAATAGTTCCTCTTTCTGCACACTTTTCGTTGACGTTCCCCGAGCCTTGGATGGGTGAAGTCACTATAGATATTCCATCTGCTCATCTATGGCTGAGAACTCATTTATCCTCAGCATTGACCAGTCATGAGTCTTAGCATTGACTGCTACTCACTGTGAAAAGAAACTTCTCTGACCAAAGTTGAAAGTGATGTAAACCTATAGGAATAAACATAAATACTTACGGCAGAGTAACAGTGTGACCATTTATTGAAACAGCACCTCTGGGACGTACGATTTCCCAAGATCAGGCTTTTGCAGTACCAGACATACTCCTTCACGTTCAGAGACTGACTGGTTACCTCCATAAGCCTCTTGTCAATGGCGCTTTCCTGGCAGGCCATGCTGAGCTGAGACAGACTCTAGATCACCTCTCTCCCCCAGCAGCCTGCAAAGCACTTACCAGCTCTAGGAGAACCAGTCAGCAGGGAGCCCTTCCTGATCAGTTTGAGACTGACTACTTGATGTGTCTGCAAACATGGTTACTGGTAACTCTTTAGTTGTGATGTTCTGTACACCTCCAGGGCTCCCCTGACCAAATGACTTGCAGTGAGGTCTCCTGTGCCCAGTACTTGTGACACTTGAGTGTCATCTCATGATGTACAAGTCCTGTCCCATGAAAGCAGACTGTTGTGATTGGCAGGTGCACTGTTCTGGAAGTTAGCACGAGTCACTTCCCACATAATTTCCAGGTGTGCAGTCTCAGCCACATAAGCAGGGGCCATGCAAATGAGAGGAGTTCCGGACGATCACATATCTGTCCTGGCCAAAGGCTCGGATTCCAGACGTTAGGCTGCAATTCTGTGGGTACAGCACTCTGTGGCCGCAGCACGGAATTCCTGGACTAGCACCTTTTCTGATCTTTTCTGATCTCTTATGATGCTTCAATACATACATCTTCATACATCTGCATTTAAAATGTCCACATACCTGTCGTTTACCCCTTCCTTGCCGCCCCTTGGAGAGGATTTCACAGCTTTCCTGGGTGTCCCTCCTCACACTTCATAGTCCTTAAAAGTGACTCAGTCTAAAATGCCAATATGTTCTTTTTCCTGTCAGCTGGTGACATTTCTAGTTGGCAGGCTGGCATAGCACGAGGCCAATCCAATCTCAGGTTAAAGAATCACATACGTAGAAGCATTGCGTAGGACACCAAGGGGGGGCCCATGCTGCAGGCATTACCTGCCTCACTGCGGTCCCCACTACACAGCCCATGATTTGCTAAGTTGCTGTGACCCCATTCTCAGGAGAGGGGGGGGGAACCTGTGTGGAAATCAGAGGCCGATGAACATCGCTGGGAGGATCTGAGAGGCCAGCCCAGATTGTCACAGCGGTGGTCTGAGTCTAGGCCTGGGAATTGCAGGCCGTGCCGCACATCAAAGGATCACAGGGAGGCAGAGTATCAGGGGGATGGGGTGCACCACCCCTAACCCAGTAGCTCTGGAAGGAGGCTCACCAGAATCCACAAACAATAAACCCAGACTTGACGTATTAACCTTAGAGTTATTTTTTTCCCTAAGGATTAGGAAGATGGCTTTGATTTCTAGTTTTGCAAACTGAAAGCATGAGAGTAAAGCTAAAGGGATAATAATTTCAGGCGTTTTTCTGACCAACCACGGGTTCCTCTGGACTTGGAACAGAGTAAGTACACTAAGAGTGCTAATGCCTAGCAGGAGTGGAGGTCACAGCACTGCTTCAGTGGAGCTGTCTGTGGATTAGACAGAGGACACATTGTACTCCTTTCCTCATCCTTGGGGATGGCAGACACCAAAGGAGCAGAAAGGCTGCTCGGATGGGAGCCTTTCAGTTCTTCTATGCTGCACCAGCGATTAGCATGCTAATGTGCCCCAGAAGCCCCGCCTCCCACCCACAGCAGGCACTGTAAGAGAAAAGAACCAAGCTTATTTCGTCCTTTGAACTAGTTCTAGAAGCAGGCTTATGTTGAAGACCCAACCTGATTATAATTTCTTTCACTGTGGGCCTTTCGAGTTTATTTCTGATTCTTGCCTTAACCGAGATGCTGTTTGAACAACACAGAAAAAAAATGAAGGTGGCTGCTTCGGCTGTTCCAGCAGTCACATTTGGATAGGACACCCAGACACCCAAAGCGTGGCTTGGCTCGGGTGGGGTCGAGGCTACTGACAGCGAACCCCTCATCCCAAGGCTAATGTTGATGGCATGAGCATGTACATTTTTCCAGGGATAGGTCCTCGGCTTTAATGGTCAAGTTAAAGAACCTTTACCAAAATGATCAGACAACCGAAGTCTAGGAGAATCTCTGATGTTTTTGGATTTGAAGTAAGAGAGGGTGTTTGCTGCAGTAATTATTTTAAAAAATGGAATCTTTTATCCCACACTCCCGCCCGAACTGGAGGGCCACATGGCATCTGCGGGATATTTTCATCTCAGTCAGCAAAGCGTCTCATCTATGCCCTATCCCATGTCACGCTGCTCTCTGAGCCCGGCAGCGATCTGTCTCTATCCATCTAGTTCCCAAGGCCGGTGGCTGCCATGGCAGTTACATGCAGAGGTGGCCTATCTCGTGGCTCCCCTACTGTGGACTCTGCTCACATCCCCAGCATCCACCCCCTCATAGTTATGGTATAAAATCCCGGCAACCCAGTAAAATCACGACTCAATAAGCTATAATTTAGTAATCAGATTTATATGCTAAATTCTCAATCCACAAAACGTCCACACAATAAACTCATAACCAATTGATAATGATATAAACCGCTCACCAAGATAAGATAAGTAGATCTATAGCGATCTATCCCTTAAGAAATATTCTTAATTACCGATGGCCATTTAAGGCCGCATGGATCTGGGTCGTCTTTCTCTGCCGCCATCTTGTTTCTCCTTTCATCTTTTTCTCTTCTCTCCCACCTTAGAAAACCTTTGCCTTGTCTTGCTTTTACTGTCCAGTCATGGGCCTTGACCTCACTTGTGCCAGCCCTCACCTGCACATAGTCAGCACCTACGGGTGCTCACAGAACCCACAGTGTGAGGATGGTTGGGGTGCCTGACTTGGACTGGATCTCAGACGAGGTAGGCAGACAGCAGGGGTTAGCAGCTGAGCTCAGATAGGAACCAACTCAAGTGCCGAGAGCTTAAGATACAGAGTGGGTTCCTTTTTAAACTTTAGCCATTTTGGTCTTTAAACATGGAGTGAAAGCAGTAAATCCATGCAAAGTAATGCTGGTGTCTCCATTAGTAACCAGCTTCGTCTTCCAATTCAAGTTAGTACACTTAACACCCAAGGACGCAAGGCACCAACCAACGGTTGGTTCTAGATAGCACAAAGGAGCCCCTATCCTAGGCGTTTGAGCCAAGAAGGGTTATTTCTCTCCAAGATGCCGGGCACTGTTGTGTCCAAGGCAATCAGTAAGTGAATGCTAAAAGGACAGCAAAGATCAAAGTGTACCGTTCTGCCACTGGTGTCTCGGTGCCCTTTCTGTGGCTGTGAAAAAATCCTAAGAAAGCAGCAGAGAAAGAGGATTTGTCTGGCGCTTAGTCCACCACAGCAGGGAAGCGACTGCACCTCCTACGGGAGAGCAGGAAGTCATGGATCTAAGGTGGCTCAGCCCATTGTCTCCATTTAAGAATGCAGGATCACAGACACCCACAGCGGACAGGCTGATTAACACAGCCAACATAACCCCTCAGCCGTGCCTATAGGCCCATCTCCCAGGTGATTCTGGTTCAAGCCAGTTCGCAGCTCACATTAACCACAAGCCACGAGCATGAAAAGCCACCTTCCATAAAGTGAAGCTCCACCTGTTGCCCAAGGCCTGCCAAACCCACTGACTCCTCGGTCTGTGTTTGCGTGAATTGCAGTGAGCACAGTTGGTAAGGAACCATCCCGGGTAACTTCGAAACCTTTCTTTCAGGAAGGAGAGGAACGTTTGGGCAAATGTTCTGCGAGGGTGTTTTTCAAGAATGAAAAGCCCAGACCGGCCGTTAACGTAACCTGCACACGGCTCTTTGAGAAATCGAAGAGACAAGAAAAGGATTATCTGCTTTACAAGCAGATGAAGCAACTGAAGACCCCTCTGGACGTCGTCAGCATACCTGGTACGAACCAGTAACTGGGTTTCCTGTATCGGGGAATACATATATATCACTGAATCTTAAAGAGAATGATTATTTACATTTGCATGTCCAGAGAGATGCTCAATTTCAGCTATAGATTGCGATATGTCTCATTATTTAAGCAAGGCACATGTTCTGTTCATCTCTACAATATTCTAAAGCTACCCAAAGCTGAGTAGCTTACTGTTAGCTTATTGTTTAGCTTACTGTTTTGCATCTCAGAATGAGGACCCAAGAGCTGACCCTAAAATAAAAGACAGAAACTTATGAAAAATAAAAAAAGTGTGCAGATCTCGGGGGAGTGTAGAACCTGAGGTGACATTTCCAGTGTTCCGTTGTTAGCCTCCAGGGGGTTTAGCTGACGAGATACTCCCAGCCTGTGCTCGGCCCCTCTTCCCAGGGCTGGCGGAGTGGCTCTCTGGGCCGTTCTGGGCTGCTGCCATGGGGGCCAGATTTATCTTGCTTCAGGTCAGCGGCTAATGGACAGTGGAGCCGGCTCCTAGAGATGTGCCCTGCCCTCCGCAGTGACTCAGCTGCAGTGCGGCACAGATCATTTATCTTGGCACTCAGCTAAGTCTGTGGGCAGCAGGAGACATTCAGCACTTACTGGCAAATCCAATTTCCCAAACCGCAAAAGTTATCTCTGGACTTGCATTTGGATAGGAGCTTGACCTCTGACCACTGCGGCACTCCCCATCCCACACTCTCTGCTCCTCTGCCCAGGCCCCCCCTCAATTCCTCATCAACACCCGAGAGCCAGGCTCCCTTCCTGACTGCATCTGCCCCACTCACTGACACTGACTGAACACCAGCCATGAAGCCTGCTGCCTGCGTTTCTAATATCAGTCTCTAATGAGTCTCACCCAACACTTCATTGACAGCAAGGATCAAATCTTGAGCCAAAGAACTATGAGGACTCAGAATATATTGCTGAAGATATTCATGCTGCTTGGAATAAGCGAACTAATGACCAATATTTAGAAATCAATAGTTACATGGGGGCCTTATTTCCCCTTTTAGTTTGGGAAATTGGGCTCATTTGCTCTTTTAAAGGATTTTTAATTATGCATATATATGTGTGTGTATGTGTGTGAATGTGCACGCACATGTTCGTGGACATGCTCATGGAGCTCAGAAGAGGACAGCAGATCCCCAGAGCTGAGTTACAGGTGGGCGTGGGCTGTTTGATGTGGGTCTTTCTTCTGTAAGAGCAGTACAGGCTCTTAACCGCCGACATGGTACATGACTTTTTCTAGAAATATTCGCCACCCTCCCATTAGCTTTGGGATACTTTTCAGCAGAACCATTCATTTTGACCTTGTTCACTTACTGAGTCCTGTGTCCTCAGAGGGGCCATTCTACAGTCTACCTAGATTTGGCTACTATAAAATGTCAAAAAAAAATTGTGGGGCTGGAAAGATAGTTCAGTGAAGAAGAACATTTTCTGCACAAGCAGGGGAACAGAGTTTGGATTCGGTCAACCATGAGGAAGCCAGATATCCCACAGACACCCTCTTCTGACCTCCATGCATGGACCAGGACACGCACATATACAAGCACAGATACACATGTTCACACGCAAATAATACATAGTTCAGTCATAGCTGAGGGGTACTTCTCATCAACAAAATGTGAGTTCTGTGACTGTAAATGCTATAGTTGCTGTGTGGGGCTGAGTGTCCCTGCATGGAAATTATCTACCAAGGATCAAGGGTTGGTTTACTAAAGGGATATAGCAAAGTCTGGGTGAAGGCTGAGCAGACCAGGGGCACTGTGCTGAAAGTTCATGGATCTAAGGTGAGCTGTGTACCACAGACTCAAGGTTTCTCATACTGCCTTTAAGAGCATAGTCCTGAGTGAGTGCAGGATAAACCTTACTGAGGCAATGGCCCTAGATTCTTAGAAGATACAAATTATCAATATTTCCTTTAAAAGACATGAACTTTCATTATAATGTTATCATTTAACAAATCACACATTATATTCCTACTTTGAGCTCCTAAAATTTATTTCTATTACTTGTTGAAAAAAATACTTTTGTTCGGTGTTATTACTCCTTTAATCTACTCATCCGGTTTTAAATGGAAAATGATTTTTTTTTTATATACTCAGTAGTTGCAACCAAATAACAGTGGATGCTTGTAATCAATTGAATTTATAATCATTTCTAGGGAAAAAAAAAAACCAAAAAGGTTGGTTTTTGATCGAATCCGACTATGGAGACAAGCCTGGGGTAACCCGTTCAAGCCTTAATTCAAGCCATTAATGAGCAGGATGACGGAATGCTGGCTCCACACTGTTTCCCCTTCTGCTCTTATGATAGTTTCACTTTCTCTAGTCCATTCCCGAGCTTCCCACACATGAACACAATCTGTGAGCAGAAGAAGAGACCTGAGGAGGACTGAGCCACACAGTCCTTCCTGCCTGTCTGGAGCACTCACCCCATCATGTGTCCTCGCTGCTGACAGCATTTTGTTAGTGTCGATCTCTCGTCTCCCAGGGTAACACATTTGCCTATCACAGATCTAAAGCCACAGCAAGATAGAGTAAGTGTTGGTGGGCCCCATGAAGAAAGTTTCAGTTACTAGAAAAGACAGGGAAAAGGTTGCCAAGGCCCTGAGAGAGTGAACCACGGCAGAGGTGTTCCTGTCACTCCACTGGCTTTGCACTCCTGCAGGACACATCCTGGAACCCTAATGGTTCAACGCCAAGGAGAAACTACTAGTAATTCTGCTAGACAGCAGAGGGCTGAGGCATCTCTACGGTAACAGCCTCAAGCTCGCAGCTCCCTGTTGACTAGCATGTCCTGGCAGGGTGACTGGTTAGTCACCTCCAGGAGTTGACAGAGCACAGCAGTGCACAAGGCTGAGTGTGGGGCACTCAGGTGTTCACGGAAGAGTGTGATGAGACCAAGCCCTTAAAGCAATCGTGTAACAGTGGAAAATGGCCGAGGAAGAAACCAAGGCTTTCAGCTTTGCTCTCAACAGGCTTTCTTCTAAAAGCACTCAGCAAGTGCCAGGCCCCCAGAGCACTTGTTACCTTTGTCTTCATGCTCTCTTCCAAACAGCCATGTGCGAGCTTTCGCCTTTCTATGGGCAGAGTATGCTTACCTCTTGCACTTGCAGTGAGACAATTTCCTGTCTGCTCCACTGAGCATGAGACTGTCGCTTCATCAAATTCTAGTTTTTACTTATTCTGAGTTCTGTGGGTAGTGAGGGGGTATGGGGTGGAGGCTAGATTTATGGAGTCAGTTCTCTCCATTTTGTGTGCAGTCCGAGAATTAAACTCGGCCTTCTGGCTTGTGTGGCAAGTTCTTTCCCTGACCCCCACACCCAACCCACTCCTTGCACAACTTTATACCCCACCAACTCTTAGCTTCTCAAGCATCCAAGAATCTTTACGTTTTTATTGTTATGGGTGTGGGTGTTTTGCCTGAATGCATGCCTGTCTATTCACCACACATGTAGAACGCCCATGGGCCAGACGGCATCAGATCCCAGAGGACATAGAGTTGTAAAGCTAGCATGTGGGCGCTGGGAACTGAACCCAGGACCTCTGGAAGAACAGCCAATCCCTTAACTGCTGAGCCATTTCTCCACCCCAGGATCTTTTCCCTTATATCCTGGATTCTGATTTCTCTAGCTTCTGCCATGGTTTTGACCATCAGTATCCTTCTCATCTCTGAAATCCTGCCTGAGATGGTTCTGTTGACGGAGTGCTTCACAGAGCCACTGTCCCTTTTCTTCCTCTCTCTGTTCACTCTTCAGAAGGAAACTCTCCTCACATTGCTCAGCGTCAACCATTCCTGACCCTCTATACTTCATGTGACTGAAGCTATTCCATCGTCCACTTCTGTACTTGTTGTTAACCTTGGACTTTATACATCTAATACCAAACCTCTACACTCCCTTCCCCCACAGGTCTGCATATGCTGGGGTTTAATTGTATTACTGTTCTAGGGTTTACTAGAGAATTTGGTCATTGCCACCCCCATCTCTTAACATTTAACAATTTGCCACTTCCTGTGAAGCTGTCCCCCAGAAAACACCTGGGACCCAGACTGCTGTCTTCAAACTCAGTCAGCCTCTCTTTCCATGGGACTACTCCAACAGTTCTCTCAGGCCTTAGATTTCAGTCTCCTCCTGTCTGTCCTGTACAAACTTAATATGGACAGAGTCCGTGCACACGAGACCATTCATAGTGTGATGCCATAATGTTCCCTCAAGACCAGATCGAGCAGCCTCCTTAGTTCACCCATCCCTCACTGAACCCCCACTTACAAGACCAGGATTAAAACCCATTCCTTTGGAGCCTTTCTCCAGACTCTCCAGCCCAAAGAAACCTTGCCCCTGCTTGTTTGTCCTTCTGCTGCCTCTAAGACTGCATCAGCTGTGCCTCTGTGCTGCTCAGAGGCACCAAAGGCATCAGGGAATAACCTGACTGGTGTGTCACCACAGACCAGACAGCTCTGTTTTACCAACCAATAGGCTTTATGCTAAGATTACTTGACCTAGTTTTCCGATTGTGGCACTGAGCTGCTGACAAGCCATACCAGAGGCTGTCTCCACCAGCCTGTGACATTATCCTAGAAATTAATCACTCAAGTTTGACTTCCTAAAACTAATCATTCATTATATCCTTACCTCTTGAACTCTGATATTGAGTGGATTTTTAGTGTTTGCTGAATTAGAAAAAGAAGGCTCAAAAACAAACAGCACAGGAAAAATCCATCTAATTTTTTCATGCGTTCAAAAAGTGACTGGAAAGCTGCTGATTCATCGGTTAGCTTTAAAGCCAGGAGGTAAAGGACACAATGGCACCCACTTTCAGACCAAGCCAGCATGGAACAAGATGGCGGTGGGCTTTTTCACCAAGTCAAAGTTGTCTCAACTAGCATATGTCTAGATTAATGTTTAATGTCACTGAGGTATTGGTTTGTATGTGCCACAGTGCTACAAATTGTCATTAAGTAAGTTTATACTATTGGCCTAGCAAACTGAGCATGGGAGCCATCTTTTAATATTATTATTTTTTTTCTTTTATTGGATATCTTTTTATTTACATTTTAAATGTTATCTCCTTTCCCAGTTTCCTCTCCAGAAATCTGCTATCCCATTCCTCCTCCCCCTGATTCTATGAGCCCCCCCCAACTCCCTCCCATCTTCCTGCCCTGACATTCCCCTACCCTGGGGCATGGAGCCTTCACAGGACCAAGGCTTCTCCTCCTATTGATGCCCTACAAGGCCCATCCTCTGCTACATGTGCAGCTGAAGCCATAGGTCCATCTCTGTGTACTCTTGGGATGGTGGTTTAGTCCCTGGGAGCTCTGAGGGCTCTGGTTGGTTGATATTGTTGTTCTTCCTATGGGGTTACTTATTCAGCTCCTTTAGTTCTTTAACTCCTCCATTGGGGACCCTGTGCTCAGTTCAATGGTTGGCTGCGAGCATCTCTCAGGAGACAGCTGTATCAGGCTCCTGTGAGCATGCACTTCTTGGCATCTGCAATAGTGTCTGAGTTTGGTGTCTGTATATGGGATGGATCCCCCAGGTGGGGCAGTCTCTGGATGGCCTTTCCTTCAGTCTCTGCTCCAACCTTTGTCGCTGTATTTCCTCCTGTGAGTATCTTTGTTCCCCCTTCTAAGAAGGACTGAAGCCTCCTCTCTGGTCTTCCTTCTACTTGAGCTTCATGTGGTTTGTGAATTGTCTCCGGTATTCTAGCTTTTGGGCTAATATCCGCTCATTAGTGAGTGCATACCATGTGTGTTCTTTTGTGATTGGGTTACCTCACTTGGGAGCCCCCTTGACCACATGTCTCCATCAGGACACTGCTGTGATGATCCAATGCCACGCCCTGACTTCATTCTTCAGGCCCCTGAGATTTTTGTCTTAGTACAAATGTGCTTCTTCTCTCAGATAATCAAGGACACATTGACCCTTCACTGAGACCCCTGTGGGACTTGGCTCTCCTCGGCAGCTCATACGTGATGTGGGAGAAGACAAGCCAGTTTCTGCAATACTACCTGATCCAGCTCAGCAGCGTGAAGCAGTTGGTAAGAGCCTGCCATTAGCGGGGCCAGCAGAGCCACAGTGCAGACGGCGCCCTGCACGGAGCCCACGGGAATGGTGACCTTCGTGGCGAGAGTTTTAATTACATTTCATTCAGCAGATATCCGAGTGAATGCAGTGGCCCAGGTACTTACTGTTTTAGGGAGGCAGCAGTGAACAAAACCACATTTGCTGACTTGAAGAAGACCATTCTAGGAAAAGGCCAAACAAAGAGTTAATAGGCCAATGAATATGTTTCAAATGGTGATCGGAAGTGCTGTGGCAAAAAAGGAAGTGGGGAGAAGGAAACACAGGATCTTGAAAGGCAACTTATATAGTAAAGTAAGGCTAATGGAACCAGAGCTGGCACTGGGGCAGAAGGCAAAGACACAAAGAGCAGAAGGGAACCTCGGCAGCAGGGTAGCTGATGGCTTGAAGGAGCGGTGAGGCTTGTGTGGCTATACAGAGTAAGCAGAGAGTCTGCAGGAAATGAAATGGGATGACAGGAAGCGGGCAGGAAGGGTATCCGTCCTTGTGAGTCTGGGGACATCATTGGTCCGGGCTTGCCTTGGTCCTATTAGCAGACATGATTTCCCCAGGATCTTTCTGGCTCCCTTCTGAAAACAGACTACCATGAAACAAGGGAGGAAGCAGGAAGGCTTGGTGGTGGCCTGGACGAGGGGCAGCAATGGGGGCCGTGGAGGATCTGGATTCAGGCGCACTAGCAATCTTGGTTCTAGGCTATATAAGAACATCAGAGTGGCAAGAGGTAAAGGATGAGTCTTAGGCTTGAACCTGGAAGGAAAGTTTCTAGTCATTGACTGGAAAAGACATCGAGAACAGTTTTAGAGGAAGCTGTCTTGATTTGTGACAAGAAGACAACCTGTACAGTCATCTAACCATAGAGGTTTGTGTCTAAGAGACAGGGATGGAAGGCCGTCATCATGCCCATGTAGATGGAGTTTAAAACCACTGACTGGGAGAGATCACAAGTGGTGGTATACATAGAGTTACTTCAGATTGAGTCTGGACCACCTGAGATCCGGCAGCACAGAATCCACCTGGAGGGAAAGCAGACAGGAGGCCAAACACTAGTCACAGATGACACTAACACAGGTGGGAGCCAGTCTCAGTTCTCTGGTGTCCATGATGTCCTCTCAGAGAACGAAGAGTCCTGAGCCGAGGATGAGGAAGTGAGGAATGCTGGGACCCCGAAGGTTAATGTGGTGATCTGGCAATGGCTTGCTCTTAGCAGGGGTAAGTAGGCAAACAGTTGCCTTTAACCAGGGTTGGGAATTTTCTCAAGTAAATGTGATATAGGGAGAGAGGGTTTTTTCCAGAGTAAAAGCCAAACTGGTTCTAAGAAGTACTTACAGGGAACATTTTCAGGATTTAGCCATGGATGATGGGTCATCAGAATTTTCTGGGGAACTTGCCAAACATTTGGCATTTTTAATGCTAATAATAATTTTGTCTGTTTTCCAAAGACCACTGTAAAACAGGCATCAAATAGAAGTTAAGTTTTTTTCTTCTTTACTGATCTTTTCCGAGAGTGCTTCTTAATAGCAATTGTCCTCTAATTGATTATTGCTAGGTAACAAGGCAGGGTATGGCCTTACTCATGTTAAGTCTCCCTCCCTCCCTCCCTCTCTGACAGGGAGATGGAGCTGATAAAGCCGAGACAGCTCAGGGGCAGGAAGTTTGTGTGTGTGTGTGTGTGTGTGTGTGTGTGTGTGTGAGGTGGGGTGGCTATCACTTTCCCTAAAACTTTCTGGGTGAGAATTATTACCGGAATTCTCAGGGTTAAACTTACCTGCTAGTGCAATGGTATAAGGGAAGACAAACTTCTAAACTTATAGCCCTATATGAACAGGACCCGTCATACAACCACCATTGTTTCCTTAGTCCTGAAGGACGAATGGCATTCCCAATACCAGGGACTTGGCCTAGGATAGGGGAGTATATCAGCAAAGAGAAAATGGGGATAAGACTTTCACTGTACCCCCAGCCTTCATTATGACTTGATGAAAGAAAACTACATCTTGTAGCCACTCTTGTAACTTTAATCTTTCCAAAACCTATTTTTAATGATGGCAGTGGGGAAGAAAGGAAAGGGGGAAGTGGACCTGTTTAGAAAGGTTCTTTGGAGCAACTCCCGTCATGTTGTCTGGAAATCGGCAGTGAACTGTTAGCCGCAGCAGCTCGATCCACTCGCAAGCACTCCAGTTCGGTAGAGTCAGGATAGCAAACACCAGTCAGCAGCGGTGGCACTGCCTAACAGAGACAGGCAGGCCTCCATCTTGGCCAGAGTCACCAGGAAGGACCCAGGGGGATGCCAGGCGAAGTTCTTGGCTGTGCCTTTCTCGGTGAAGTGACGATCAGCGAAGATTCGAGACCCACAAGCACTGTACGGCTAGGTCTATAAGCCAGCCCAGCTCAGCCTTGTCACTGCCCAGCGAGTCCTACTTATACCCTGCAGACATCACGTGTCCTCCACGGGCCTTGCCTCAGCGTGCACGTCTGTCTCAGCTGACGTCACTCCGCCAATCAGCCAAGTCCTCAGAAGCAGCAAGCAGCTGCAGCGCAGCACCAGGAGCTTTTTGGTGTGTTTCTCTCCACAGAACACACCAATGACAACTGCAGCTCAACTACGCAATGTAAGGCAGACCAGTACACGTGTGTCATTGGCGAAGAATCTTTCATCACGTGCTCTTTCCCATGCTTGTTATAGCAGAACTTCCTTTCACCTGTGTCCGCTTTAACGAAACGTTCCTTCACATGTTTGTCCTAGCAAAACACCATCAGACTGATTTTCCAAAGAACCCTAAGTTTCCACTTCACACCCGAAAATATCTAACCCTAATCCTAAGCACCTACCAGGTCGCCACTCACTGTAGTCAGTTGCAGACTTCATTCCAGCTATGGCCTCCCTCCACTAGCCCACGATACATAACAGAAATTACCTCACCAGCCATATCTGTTCTGCTGAGAAATCTCTTTTCGATAACGGGTATTAATAGCATAAGCCTACTTACTCTACTAAAACCACATTGATTCTATTAGGGCTTAGTCTCTCCCTTTGGTGGACATGGAGGGGGGTTGCAAAAATGGGGTCAAACGAGGCTTCCTCAGGGTTTCCAGGAAGACAAAAGTGCTAAGTTACAGAAACAAAAAATAATAAATCACCGTCAATCTGGAATATAAGCACTTGGCATTGTGATAATTTGAATAAAAGCCAAAGCTGTTATTTCTGAATAATATTAAAAATAATGACTTCTTGGCAGGGCTTGATGTGGTGAGGGCAGACTGCGAGGTATACTGTTTACCTCTGCAGGTCTGTAACAAGCTGTGCTTCGGGCTTGGTTTCAAGGGCCCTTCCTTCTGAAGGAAGGGGTGCAGACAGGCATGCAGTGCAAGAGCTGCTTCAAGAGCTTTAGTGAGGAGCTTTAGTCAGGAGCTTTCGTAGGCACAGCGGACTATACCCTTACACATTTAACCTGGGTAACACCTTTCTTTTTCTTATTGCTGGGGAATGAGCCTATAGCTTCACCCATGTCAGGCAGGCTCCCTGATTTCCACAGTCTAGGCACTACTCAATGGCAGGGGCAAAACAGATTATGAAGTAAAACTGGAGTTGCTATGTTTTAACCTAAAACTTGAAGACTACCATAATTTCATTTAAAAATGCTGCTTTTAAAGCCAGGCATGGTAGCACTTGCCTTGAATCTCAGTATTTCGGAGGCAGAAGCAGGAAGGTTAGGAGTTCAAGACCTGTCTCAGCTACAGAGTGCCAGGCCAGATAAGACTGTATCTCAAAGAAACACACATTAAAAAAATGTCATTTTCAAAAGCAGAATAAGAATGCACTGCCTTGAAAAGGTGTCTGTAAGTAAAGGATCTGTTTTAAAGGCTTAAGATCACCTGGGAAAGCCGAGCCTTGAAAAACTACAGGAAGCAGCTGTCTGTGGCAGGGGCCCACTGATGGACAACTTGAGAAAGATCAGCTTTGCCTTCCAAAGAAAAGACAGCCATCAAATGAGGGCCAGGCAAGGCCAAGTGCACACCTCCAAGTGATGCAAACTGATGCAGTTAGTCCGGTGCATCTGTGGGCCTGGCTCAGGCCCACCACAGTATTCGTTCATAAGCCTCACGCGTCCTCTGACGCACTTTATCTTTAGTTTGCCCAAGTAAAGGCTCTATCAATTGTTATTTCATTCTATTTAGGGAACGGCAACAAAATCATGCCTGCACATGTTTAGAATTCAGATTTTCTATTCTTGGTTGCACAGCTGACAGATACAGAAGGGTAACTGTAAGAAGTGCTGGTAACTTACTCTCTAATGAAAGACGTTTTCCCTGGTGAATTCTGATTGTGTGGCTTGTGCCTTGGTGTTTGAACACCCCTGTGTATACTCTACTTCCAGGCCAGAGAGAAACCTACCCAATAATACAAGAAAAGTCACTATACAGTATCCGGCTCTGAAGCATTCCCCCCTCTTGCATCGAACTCTACAGCTCTCTCCTCCCCTAGTACAGAGGCTTGTGAAAATCTCCACCGATAAGAAAAGCAAAGACAGAGCCCAACATCGAGTCCTTTTCCATCGTCACCCCTCCATATTCTTTAGCAGTTTCATTAAAAACCCAGTAGAAGACTGAAGTGCTACTCTAAAGACTGAAGGTTTTTAAAATAATCCTATTTTCACTAGTAAAGAGAAATACCCTTGATCTATAAAAGTAAGGAGTACAGAAGTACAAAAACATAACTAGGAAATTGACTATTAAACTTTATAAAAAACCAAAATACCTAACATTTCGGTTTTAACAACGATATGGGAGGGCTTCAAGCAGCACATCTGAAGGACATGGAGGTTGCAGTCAGACCTAGGTTTGAATCCTGTGAGGGCATCTGGCCTGTGGCAGGCACAGTAGAAAGTGTGCTTTTCTCCAGTCTCTCAGAGGACAGCACGGCCAACAAACACATCAGAGGTTCACATACAGTACCTAGATCACTAAGATTGCCAGAGATTCTCCTTATTCTCAGAGTTCAGCCAAACCCATAAATACCAGAGAGGAAAAGCTTTAAGGACTTTTAACTAGACTTCAATGGGACTGAGTGACAAAACCTGAACAGAACCTGTGACTTCTAGAACTTGACTGGGAGTACCACCTCCATGTTTCAGCAGAAGCTCGAAGGCACCGCCCACAGGAGTCACATGACACAGCCTCACAAATCCCGAGCTTACAGAATCCCACGGTGTCGGTTATACTAATTCTGTTTTCCTTTCTCTAGAAAACAGATGATGACAGCATTGATTTTGACTTCACTGTTCTACTTCATGAATTCTCAACACAGGTAAGATGCAAAGTTTGTGTATTGAATTGTTTTTATAAGTTTATAATAAAGTTTTTCAAGTGTATAATATTTAGTAAATATTTATAATATTTACTTTGTAGGAAATCATTCCCTGCCGTATTCATATGGTCTGGTACCCTGGCAAGCCCCTAAAAGTCAATTACCATTGTCAAGAGCTACAGAACCCAGAAGAAGCCTCTGGAACTGCGGAAGCATCAGCTTTGGAGCCAGCGGAGTTCAGTACTTTCTAAAAAGAAGAAAGGGTCTGCTTCTACTATACCCTAAAAAAACCCACTCCACTAGCCCACGTCCACTCCTGTGTAAACGCGAAGGTCCAGGCATTCTAGCACCCAGGCAAGCCTGCAGTTCGAAGTAGGTGCTCGGAGCGGAGCGCTGCCTTGCTTTTCACCTGTGCGAGCTTGTGCGCGCCCACCTGACTGGGCGTGGCAGTCGCAGCTCATCCACCACACAGCAGGTGGATCAGCATTGCTTTGGGGAAAGGTTTCGTCTCAAGTCTATGTTTTCATTACTCTGGGCATAGTGTAGTTATTTTACGTTGCTAAATTGTTCTTATTATGTCAACTTTTTTTTTTTCAGGGAAATACTGCTAATCTCAGGCAAATATTCCCTTTTAACGTGATGCCCACTTTCAATAAATGTTTCTATTTCTAAATAATAAAATGTGCTTGTAAACTTTGGTATGTGTGGAAAATTTAGGCTAACCTGGAATTAAATCAAATCCCAATGCCGATTCAAATTTTACAAATCTTTTAAAACAACACAGTCTCACATGATAAAAGCTGCAAACACACAAAAGAAACACTGATGTAGTTCAGAAAGTGCCAGATAATTATATTTTTATTCATCAGGACAACCAGGACCCAGGGTTGGTGTAAATAATCTATGAAAGCCAACGTAATATGAAATGGACACACTCGGTGACGCATCTCCTCAGGGCGAGAAGACTCACCCAGGTGACACTGCCACTGCTTGCCTCTCACAATTATTAAAATTTAATGGGACACTTATGTCACTGTCTAAAACCCTTAAGCCAGGTTCCTGGGCCACTGACTGACTGGGAAGCATCAGTCTCAAAATAAAAAAGCACTCAGAAGCAGCCTTACGATGGATGAGGTCATGTCCCAGTCAGCCCACCTAGAGTTGAAAATACCAGAGGCTTGAGATGCAGTTAACACACCTGATGTAAACAGCCCAGTTTAGCAACATCATGGACTGTTTACCCTAATGCTCATTGGCTGTCAGAGCTGTGGCCTGCTGCTACTGTCCCAAATCCCCAGAGTCGCAAACAACATAAGCCTTAAACAGACTAATTTTTGTAGAGTGTGGAGAGGAACCGTAAGCAAAGCCCACAAAGTGGAAGCTGCTAGAACTCTCCGCCATTGCCAGCACATCTTTCCTAACAGAGCGATGAGGTTGTGAGCTTGAGTTCATTAACATTGATTCACTGGCTAACAACAGAGCAAGTACTTCATTTGCATTGGATAAAGTAAAAACTGAACTCCCCAAGCCCTCTTCAAGTTAGAAGAGTGAATTCTGAGTCACCCAGCCAGCCACAGTTGCATTTAGCATCACGTTCATTGAACGCCTCCAGAACTTTCAGAATCTCAAGATAGATCAAAATCAGTACCAGGGTTTTGTCGACAACTCCATTTTATTCTACTCAGTTTCAATTTTTCCTACTTGAATGATAATTTTTTAGATAGTACACGGGGTAGTTTGAATGAGAATGGCCCCTATAGGCTCACAGATTTGAATGTTGGGTCACCAGGGAGTGGCACTAGTTGAAAGGATTAGGAGGTGTGGCCTTGTTATAGGAAGTATGTCACTAGGGTGGGCTTTGAGCTTTCAAAGGCCTGAGCCAGGCCCAGTGTCCCTCTCTTCCTGCTGCCTGTTGATCCAGATGTAGAACTCTCAGCTACTTCTCTAGTACCTTGTCTGCCTGCATGCTGCTATGCTTCTACCATGATGATAATGGATCAAACCTCAGAAACAATGCCAGCCCCAATTAAATGCCTTCTCATATAGGAGCTGCCATGGTCTTAGTGTCTGTTCACAGCACTAGTTCATTTGAAGATCAGTTTTAAATGTCTGTACTTGGACTTTGAATGTTAGTCCTTCAAGACACCATACTTTATTACACTGATTTTTCTCAGTTTAGAAATTTCTGGTCAGTTCTGTGACCTCTCCTAACTTTTAACAAGACTTAACCACCACACTCCCTAATCTATGCATGAATTTCTGGGAGCACAAGTTGCTTATTGAAGTGAAACGCTGAAAATTTAGCTGAAGACTTAAAATTCAGATTCAACAATGTATCATTTCAGCAATGAAAGAGCTATCTTTTGCAGTGGGATAATTCCAACATGTCACAATTCACTCCTTTCTGGTGGCTGCGCCGAATTTAAGATTCCATATGGTAAAATACTAAAATGCAAAAATCCCTAATTTTCAAAACTGATTACATTTTGTTGATTCACAAGCTACACTGTTACACAGGAAGAAAAAGAATACGAGAAAACTCAACTGTATTTCTTTAATGTCAGTTATCAGCTGAAGGGACAATAGCCCAAATGTGGTATCACACAAAGAGTATTGATTGATATTATACATTAGAATTGCAAAAAAACCCAAAAAAACAAAACAAAACCCCCCAAAAAACAAAACCTAACTCCATGTCTTGGGTCTATGTGTAAATGACACTGCAGTGGTCTTTAACACCAAATGCATGTTGGAATCAACTGGAAATGTTCTAGGGAGCCTGGATATCTAGAGATGGAACTGGGTCCTTACTTAAACTCCAGAGAATTTTTAAGTGAGTCAGGAGAGTGCAGCTACACAGCAGTGACAAGTACAGCCTCTACTGTGGCCTCTCCCCAACACAAGCTAACACTTTCTTTAAATTAGCTAAAACTATCCTTCATAACAGTACCACAAAAATCCTCATTTATCAACACCCATTTATTACTCATTTATTAATCTTTTCCGTGCTATAGACTTTGTTTGGTCTTTACCATCCATCCATCACTAAACTAAGGAGCTAGCAACAGATGTGGGCTCTGTTACTGGAACTGTTCCTCTGGGATCCTGTTCTATTCACACTCCCATGTGGGTCCATGCGGTTGCCTATGAAATGTCACAAATGGATAAGATACCCAGGATACTTATTATAACTTAACTTCTCTTCCCACCACCTCTCCTCTCTCTCTCCAAGATCTCATCCTATAGCCCTGGCTGGCTTGGAACTCACCTTGTAGACCAGGTTGGCCTTGAACTTACAGAGATCTGCCTGTCTCTACCTTCAGAATATTTAGCAAATTAAAAACATACTCAGTTTTACTCACTTTTCTGATTATTCTCAATATCCAGAGACTGCATTACATTCGATGAGACCGTTTCCTTACTGAGAGCATACGAGAACATACTCCTAGCACCTAAAGCAAAGCACTCCCCAGGCCCGATGCCCTGGTAGAGCCACACGTTCACAAGGACGCGAAGCCACTGAACGACTGGAACCAGTGTCTACTTGAGAACGTCATGACTGCGCGGCCTTCGGAGAGGCTGCCACCTCCTCATGTTTGCTTGTCACAAAGACTCAGCACTTAAAGGGCTATATGAATAAAATCGATAATGCTTCTAACTTAAGAGGAGGCCATCAAATTTTATCCTAAAATTACAATGTCTACAAACCAAAAACCCTGTAAAAGGTGGTGCAGACCCATGACACGGCACATCAGAGGTGGGCAGAGGAAGATGAGAGTTCAAGGCCATAGGAGTCTGTCAATACCCCACATTTCTCTTATCTAGTTTTATCTATGTTTTAAGTATAACAGACTAGTGTATATTTGTGGCATCAGTGGTCTGGGGGTGAAAAAATTTCTTAAAAGGATACAGAACAGCCTGAGAAAAACCAACTTATTCTGGAAACAAAAGCATAACGTCCTTTCCTTCTCAATCTTAATGAGTACAATACAGACCAAACTCTGATGACTCAGACTGAACTACAAAATATCATGGTGATGAAGCAGCAACTCCTCAAATTCTATTTTATTGGAGTCTATGAATACAAATGAAGAGAGCATATATAAATGCCTTGTTCTTGTCTAAACAAGACTGCAACCATACTGTACCCTAACAGAGGTGGTTATACATTTGGAGAAGCACAAACTGAAGCCACTCGCCATCTTTAGTATTTCACAGCCCAATGAGGGCTCTGAAAGAGCTCTAGGAAGAGCATAATGATTCTCTTAAATAGGAAGCCTCACGAAATGGTACCCATGAAGTGTCACGATGTACATTTACTTTCATCGCCTTAGGAGAGCGACTTTTAAAATATCAATGCATGCCACAGAGACAATGGACAACTTATTTGAAAAGCAAACCATTGAAAACTGTTGACTCTTGAATAGAAACGGCAGCAGCTACATGGCTATTCTGTACTGTTTCCCCCACTTTTCTGCATGCTACATCAGATGATTAAAAAAAAGTTAGGGAGCTGGAGAGTTGTCTCAGTAAAACGCTGCACAGGCAAGCATGAGGACCTGAGTTCAGTCCCCCAAGACCCATGTGGAAACAGCTGGGCATGCATGGTACACACCTGTAGTCCTAGCACTGGGGAGGTAGAGGCTGGAGGATCCCTGAGGCTTTCTGCTCGGCTCAGTGAGAGACTTTACCTAAAGCAACTGAATTGGAGGACAGCTTCCAAAGACAACTCTGGCACGGACACTCACACACAGAGCCACAGACGTACAAACACGTGCACAGTGGTGCATGCTCACAATCCTACCACTTGGTGAGAAGACTAAGTTTCGAGGCCAGCCTGGGCTAAACACATAGTCCTTTTATTAAAAAAAAAAAAAAAAAAGGGGGAAGTAAATTTATATATATTCTAAGCCGAAAATTATTCTTTTCTTCCTTTAAATAATATTAAGTATACTTTAGTAATAATATAATTTTATTTAAGATCTTTTACTAAACAATAAAAATACAGTTTAAATACACATAGTTATCTAGTTATCTTGCACGTATATAGAAGCTCCTGAACACGAGATGGCAGGGGCTCCTAAATCTGTTTCAGCCGTCTGAATTCATTCTACCGGCATCCATCATCCTTACGTCTTGTAGTCAAACAGTCAGTACGTTCAAAGTACCACCGAGAGTCAGTTCTTGGCTTTTCCTTTTTTTACGGGAAGTTGACCTGTAGCTTCCAAATACTTATTGATGAGCTCTTCTTGTGTGGATGGGGAACATGGTTGGTATCTGTTGTACTCCATTGTGTACTCTCCTTTTCCCTATGAGGGAGGGTGGGAGGGAGGGAGGGAGGGAGGGAGGGAGGGGGAGAGAGAGAGAGTTAGTTGCTGATGCAAGTCAGGATGGAATCAATGTGCACAGCACTCTTCTGAAGAGCACTGCAGTGAAGTTCAGCTCACTTTAAAGTTGCTTACCTCTGTGCAAGACCTAAGCTCAGTGGAATAACCAAACATATTATTTAGGGGAACCTAAAAACAAACATAAAAAATATTTTAGCATCACTTATTGAAAAATCAGAGATATATCAGTCAATTTAATGCCTTACAATTAGCTTTATATTAACAATTTTAAGTTTAAAAGACTCAAAAGCCAGAGTGACTTTTGTCTTATCCCAGACAGGAAACCCTACTTAAAAATTATTTTGACAGGTACAATTATACCAAATCTTTCCATTCAGACTGTACATCACTGATGGCATTCCCTTCTTATCCTCACACTACCTCCAGCATTTACATGTGTTTTTTCTGGGAAAATGTTAATGAGTTCCCACTGCCTATGTGTGCGTGCACGTGCGTGTGCGTGTGCCAACGTTGGGCACGTAACCCAGAGGCTCATGAAGCCTGAGTGCACGTTTACCACCGAGAGACACCCCAGCCCTCCTTTGGGTACTTATGTGACACACTGACAACAACATCTTTCTAGAGGCTATCTAGAAAGTGACCCATACTTTCTCCTCTGTGAGAGTTAAGTTAAGACAGGTTCAGATCAGGAAATTAAATACTAGCCTTATAATACAATAAAGCAGTTATAAAAGTAAGGTTAAAAGGGGGAAAATAACTATATACCTATGAAACAAATTTACCAAAATATATATAGCCAAGATATAAAGAATCCTATGTTTAGCTTTTGCACGTAAGAGTTGCTCTCACAGAAAACTACACAAATTGCCACAAAGTAGAAGCCACAAACTCAAAAGCAAATGTTCCAGTTTGCTCCACAATTTCCAAAACCGAAACTAATTGATTACCTTCTATGGCTAATTAAAGTAAGACATATCTGTAACCCAGAGGGGTTGTTAGCTCACGAGGCCGAGGTACCGGGTTACTGTGAGTTCCAGGCTAGCCTGGGCTACAGTGTGAAAGAAACCTGTGAGACTATCAGTGATGCACTTACATCAGCGTACAGCGTGAAATAGTCCTCAATTCCGTCTTGCCCTGTAATCACTCCATGGCGCCGGTTAATTCCTGCAAACACTGCTCCCTGAAACTCATTTGGGGCGATGACTTCCACGGACATGATAGGTTCAATAATACACAATGTGGCACTGGCCAAGGCTAGGTTTAAAAAGAAAAGTATATTAGCTATAAAAGTGAAATTCTCCTGTCCAGCTTTACATGAGACAGATGGCACGTCCCTAAAGGCACAGAATGATGATAAGCTTAAATTTCCCCCGGACTCACTTTTTTTTTTATAGTAATGGTAATAGTTGGCTAGGTGAAAATTCCAAAGAGATAACATTTCACTCAGGTGTATTTCCATTACCATGCTTTTGGAAAATTCCTTAAATATCATTAAACTACAGAGCAACATCAATCATCGAGCCCCACACTATGTAAACTATATGGCTGTGTTAATTGCTCTCTCTGGAGTCATCACGTGTGAAACCAACATAAACCCACTCTTTCTTACTTGTCCTTGCGCGCATGCACACACAGAGACACAGACACAGACACAGACACACACACACACACACACACACACACACACACACACACACACACACACACACACCCCAACAACTCATCACAGTGCAGGAGAGGTGCTTAGAAGACTCATGTCACTTCTGAGAAGTCTTTTTCTAGGCTGACGAATTCTACTGCCTGCCTGAGACTCAGGCTTTTAGTTTCCTCTAACAAGTTGCTTGATTCTTGTGAAAACAGTCTGCCCAGGTCTTAAATTTCTTCACCGATAATTAAAAGATATCAGACTAGATGTTAACAACCACTTTAACGTAAAGGTCATTGTGGGTTTTTTTGGTCCCATCTAATACACTACTACTACACTCTTTAGTTACAAATACTGACTAATATTTACGGAAAAAGTAAAATAAACATCAAATATTTACACTTCAAATATTTACAGAAATTCAGTAGTGGGGGCTAGAGCAGAATACTTAGCTTCTGACTGACTGACTGACCAAATAGAAGGTTTGAACAAGATACAGGAAAGACAGCACAGAAGCTACTGTGTTCTGAAATAACCAGTTTCTCCAGAGGCATCGGTTTGTCCATCAGAGATCAATTAGCAACCATTCCTGTACGTTCATATAAGCACCTCTAAAGACACTCAGACTCAAGTGCAGCCACTGTCACAGTAACAATGTCAGCCAGCCTCAGCACCACTGGGATCGGCACCAGGACCCCAACTGGGTACCAAACTCCAGAGATGCTCAGCTTCCTATGCATTTATACTGCCTCTGTATTCGAATACAGCACTCCTAAACTCACCTCCAGAGTCATACCTAATTCACTGTAAGCCTATGCTATGGAAACACTGGTGACTCTCTATTTCAATCCACTAGTAAAGACAGCAGTATCAGAAGGCTGGGTGCTAATCAGACAAATGAGGTAGTCAAGGGCTAAAACTAGTCTAGGTTTAACTTTAAGCTCCACCAAACCAGTGTGTCAGCCTGAGTTATGAAACTAATTGCTCTGAATCTCAATTCTCTCAGCTCCAAGGTCACACTGTGAAGATAAGCTCACTCGCTGTGGTGGCTTGAATAGGTATGGCTCCCACAGACTCTGTGTTTGAATGCTTGGCTCACAGGGAATGGCACCATTAGGAGGTGTGGCCTTGTTGGAGTGTGATCTTATTAGAGAAAGTGTGTCACTGTGGGGGCAGGCTTTGAGGTCTCCTATGCCCAAGCTCCACCCAGTGTGGAATTCAGTCTCTACCAATCAAGATGTAGAACTCTCGGATCCTCCAGCCCCATGTCTGCTTACACACTGCCATGCTTCCTGCCATGATGATAATGGACTAAACCTCTGAACTGTAAGCCAGCCCCAGTAAAATGTTTTCTTTGTACGAGTCGCCATGGTCATTATGTCTCTTCACAGAGCTGAAACCCTCCAGACACTCACATACTCAACATAATGCAGCATACAAGGAATCGATAAATTTGACGAGCAATAGCTGAAGCAAGCATGTTGGGAAAGAAGTGGCATGGCACTACTCTAGGTCAAAGGCAATACAACAGGAAGAACTGTACTCACTGTCCCTGAAGGCAGGTATACGCTCGTGCCCATGCATGCACGCACGCATGTGGAACATTTCCAAGGAATATTCCCAGGCGGTCTGGGGACATTCAAGCAAATGACAGGCCTATTTCTTCATAGTAAGGGGAAAACAAAGCCCAAAACCTGGGATGGAATGGCCAGAGCCCCCAGAGAACAGACTGCTGGGTTAGTGAAGTAAAGACAGTCCTGGCTCTGCTTAGCATGGTTGCAAGCCCAGTGTTTGGGAGAGTAAGCAAAGTGTTCTCTCTGGCAGTGATGGCAACATTCACATCCACAGAGCCAAGCCAGACCAAGCACATGCAGTTTCACATTTCAGTGTCAAGTTACATCACTGACTGACATTTGAGGCAAGTTCAAATTTTGGTTTTAAATTATAATACATAAAAATCTAAAGTATCTCCTAATTTTGATGCCATGTCACATATTTTAGTATATTTTACTATATATAAGAGACACAATAATCTACGTATAAGCCACTGTTATAGCGAGCTCGGTTAGCAGGAACGTTCTTACCCAGAAGCCCTCAGCTGGCACTCAGTGATACACACAACTGCTTACTGCTTGGGAGGCCTTCCTGTCGTGATTACATCAATTACATTAATTAATTAGTATTTATTTGTTTTGTTGTTTTTGAAACAGGGTTTCTCTATGTAGCCCTGGCTCTCCCATTTGCTTTGTAGACCAGGTTGGCCATGAACTTAGACATCTGCCTATCTCTGGTGGGATGAAAGGCATCCACTTTTAACATTTTTAAAACTCCCTCTTTTTTAGGACTTTAAAAATCAATCTTCATTTTTATTTCAATTCTAATGCCTTTTCTTCTTAAAATCACATTCTATTTTTGGCAAATATTTATATTTTTTATGGATAAAAATGTGGTCCCATATATTTTTGCCTTTAAACATAAAGAAATAGCGAGACAAAGAACCCAAATTAGCTGTTTTTCATGCTAATACCTGGCTTGTCTGCACAGCCTGTTACCTCAGCTGCAACCCAGACTTCCCTTTGCAGATCCACTGTGCAGTTATGCTGTTCTCACTGAGGTTATATAGAGAGGTTTCCACTGGCATATGTGTGTACTAGGGGCAAACACATCTATATTTATTTATATTTAAATATAAGAGTTAGAATGGATGAAGTCATATGTCAATTGATGACCAGATAATCTTATATTTATCTAACCTCTACTCCCATCAAAGTTACAAACTCCTAGTCAAGAACCAGCATAAAACAAATGGTGCTTTCTAATTCAATTGCATTTCTAAAAAGTGTTAACCTATTTGATAATTTTTTTAACTTAAGATGTATTAAAGTAAGGGGTTGGGGATTTAGCTCAGTGGTAGAGTAGAGCACTTGCCTAGCAAGCGCAAGGCCCTGGGTTCGGTCCCCAGCTCCGAGAAAAAAAAAAAAAGATGTATTAAAGTAATGAACATTTCAAGGTCAAAAGGTGGGTATTCTAATCTGATTTATTCTCAATTAATATCATATCAGACTGACCAAATATCTACATCATGACTACAGTGCCTGTTTAATACACAGCTGACATAAAGAAAATGGAGGTCACTCTTTCTTTTTACAACAGAAAACTAGATTATAACTACTAAGCTTAAATAAGACAAGGAGTTGGGCTGGAGAGATGGCTCAGTGGTTAAGAGCACTGGCTGTTCTTCCAGAGGTCCTGAGTTCAAATCCCAGCACCCACATGGTGGCTCACAACCATCTGTAATGGGAGCTGACGCCCTCTTCTGGTGTGCCCAAGACAGCTACAGTGTGCTCATATATAATAAATACATCTTTAAAAAACAAAAAAGGAGCTATCAACCTAGGGTAGAGAACAGCAGTCCTCCCAGGCACTGCCTACCAGTAACCAGACATGCAGACCCAAGAGTTGGAAGAGCTCAGAGTTCACAGAGAATCAATAGAATTCTGATGTACAGAGTGCTTACGAAATAATGATCAAGAAGGTAGTTCTCTCCCTGTCTAGTTTGACTCTTCGGTGGAAACACTGTCAGGCTGCTATATGACTCAATTTTATTATGTACAGACGCTTTGACAGACTCCTCAGGAGCTGACAAGGGCCCGACATGGATGAGGCGGCAAAGGAAATGAAGTCTCTGCCTGCAGGGTAACCGGAAGCTCGCTTGCTGGGCAATTCTCACGTCAAATGGCTGTGCTGGCACCTGTTTCCCCGAATTAAAAGCCAAGAATCAGATAGGCCTGCTCACAACATCTCAGCGTTCTGGCTCACAGTTTTAATAAATGTATGATGTGTGATCAGATATAAGGTTGACAGATTTAGCAGTTTAGCAGGAAGTCTCTATTATGGATAAAGTTTACTCAAGTCTTTCAAAATACTTCCACTCTCATAATAATCCCTAACCGTTTAAAATGTGAGATGTAAAAAAAATTACTTACAAATGTATGAGCTCCTTGACATTTAAATAATTCAGCTTAAATAACATGACTAATTTATCTTTAAAATACTTCTTAAAGTTCTGAGCATTTGTCTTCTCTATTAAAACTAGAACCTTAGGTTATATATGAACTTAAAACACATTAAAAATAAATACCTAGATAATTTAGAACAGGGCAGGCTCTGATTTTTGCAAGAAAGAGAACACAGCCATCTCCTCTCACAATCACACACTGCAAGTATTCATCCCTTACCTATCATGCTCTCCCCAAGCCCTGGAGGGAGGGGAGACAAACAGTACTGCTTTTGAGACTATGATGGTCTCCCAAGGAAGGCAGATAGAGAGTTCATCGGCACATGACATACCTTGTTTAAGAGCACCTTCTCCAGCTCGGATGAAAGAGATCTCGTTAGAATCCACCATGTGGTGTGCTCCATCTTGCAGAACAAACCGGAGCCCAGAAAGCTTGTGACCAGAAAGAGGCCCCTTTTCGCAGGCATCCAAAAACCCCTAACAATGAATGAATGAAACAGCAATGAGATCCCACTTGCAGAGTATTACCCAAAATGCCAAGAGAGGTTACTGCTCAGAAGTGTAATGCTCTTAGGATACATGCTGTCTTTCACCTCTTAAATACTTCTAAGTAAGCCTGGCATTTAGATGGGTGATTCTGTAGAGAAGTATGGAATCTGAAGGTGTGAGCTGGCTGGAACACGGTAAGGGCACTCAGCATAAGCTCAACCTTGGACTGACCTAATGCTCACACTCCCTTACAGGGGCAGCAATGCTCACACTCCCTTACAGGGGCAGCAATGCTCACACTCCCTCACAGGGGCAGCAATGCTCACACTCCCTTACAGAGGCAGAGGCAGCAATGCTCACACTCCCTTACAGGGGCAGAGGCAGCAATGCTCACACTCCCTTACAGGGGCAGAGGCAGCAATGCTCACACTCCCTCACAGAGGCAGAGGCAGCAATGCTCACACTCCCTTACAGAGGCAGAGGCAGCAATGCTCACACTCCCTTACAGAGGCAGAGGCAGCAATGCTCACACTCCCTTACAGAGGCAGAGGCAGCAATGCTCACACTCCCTTACAGAGGCAGAGGCAGCAATGCTCACACTCCCTTACAGGGGCAGCAATGCTCACACTCCCTTACAGGGGCAGCAATGCTCACACTCCCTCACAGGGGCAGCAATGCTCACACTCCCTCACAGGGGCAGCAATGCTCACACGCCCTTACAGGGGCAGCAATGCTCACACTCCCTTACAGGGGCAGCCATGCTCACACTCCCTTGCAGTGGCAGCAATGCTAACACTCCCTCACAGAGGCAGCAATGCTCACACTCCCTCACAGGGGCAGCAATGCTCACACTCCCTTACAGGGGCAGCAATGCTCACACTCCCTTACAGAGGCAGCAATGCTCACACTCCCTCACAGGGGCAGCAATGCTCACACTCCCTCACAGAGGCAGCAATGCTCACACTCCCTTACAGAGGCAGCAATGCTCACACTCCCTTACATGGGCAGCAATGCTCACACTCCCTTACAGAGGCAGCAATGCTCACACTCCCTTACAGAGGCAGGGGCAGCAATGCTCACACTCACTTACAGAGGCAGAGGCAGCAATGCTCACACTCACTTACAGAGGCAGGGGCAGCAATGCTCACACTCCCTTACAGAGGCAGCAATGCTCACACTCCCTCACAGAGGCAGCAATGCTCACACTCCCTTACAGAGGCAGTAATGCTCACACTCCCTCACAGGGGCAGAGGCAGCAATGCTCACACTCCCTTACAGGGGCAGAGGCAGCAATGCTCACACTCCCTCACAGAGGCAGCAATGCTCACACTCCCTTACAGAGGCAGAGGCAGCAGGCCCCTGATTTCAGGATGAGAGAATGGAGGGAAGGCATCCAAGGTCAATGGCCTTACCAAAATCTATGTGTGAGCACTGGCTGTGCTGGGTCCCTACCACTGGTCCATTACGGCTTTGCCTTACTGGCAGACCGCACCATAAAAACCACACCATAAAACACTGTTGTTCTTAACAACTGTTAGGATTGTTGTTAGAATTAAAGAGAATTTCATTTCCCAAATGCAATCCACCTTTTAAAAGACAGCTTCATTGAGGTATAACTCATAAAAAAAAAAAAAAAATCACATAGATTTAAAGAGTACAGTTAACAAGTTTGCAATTCATTTTCAGTCACTTAAATACTTACAGGGAGTCACACTGCTACATACACAGTGAACTGCATTTCTGACATTTCAAAATTATACATTATGTATGCTGAAAACTATGTAAATTCTCCTCTTGTGTGAATTTGAGTCGTCTGATATTTAGAAGTGTGTGAATGGCAAAGTATTAATTATCTTAAAATAAAAGTATACCAAATAAAATACATTACCAAAAAATGCTCTCATCACTGAAAACAAAATTATAACCTGCTGTTGACAAAATAAACAACTGCTCAGAGTGTGCGGCCTTAAGCGGGTAAGAGGGAGGGCAGAGTGAGCACTGGCCCTTGGTGTGCACCACTCCCGCGATTCCACCTTGCCTCAGTATATGTGAAGGTAACTAGTTTACTCCCAATTTACAAAGTTAAAAAGGAAGCAGAGACAGATCTCTAAATACGAGGCCCTTCAGAGATACATATGGACTTCCTGTCTCAAAGAAACAAACCAGGTCTACGCTCATTTACAAGGAGCCCGCCCAGCTCAGTAAAGATGCTGTAGGAACAGGACCGGGGGCTGGGACTCTTAGGAAGGCGCATTCCTGCAGCAGCACGAGCGTTCGTAACCCCTAAGACCACTGCGAGTGGAAGGCGTGACTGTAACCAGTGTGGCAGTGTCACGTTATGGAGAGTGACTGACTGAGCACGCGAGTGAGTTGGAGGTCTACCCTGGCAGTCAGTCAAGATGGTTAGCTAAAGTAAAGGAAGCATGGGGGGACACGAACGTGACAGAACACAGGTGCGATTTAATACCAACAACCTGCTTTCAAACAGAGACAACGCCAGAGCCCCGCCCAACACTACCTTCTCAACGGCGGGAACAAACTGCTTTGGAACATTGGCCCCAAAGGTCTCATCGGAAAACTCCAACTTCGTGTAGTCCTCCGGGGCCAAGGGCTCCAGCACCCCTATCACTTTTCCATACTGGCCGGCACCACCCGACTGCTTTTTATGTGTAAAGTCAAATCTGCAAAAGAGCAGGAGAAAATAAACAGCATTAGTAATTAGCACAATGAGATAAACTCCCAGCGATTTATACAAAGATCCACATTGATTGGCTGTTTTTGTTTTTGTTTCTTTATTCTTTCCTTTGTGATGGCCACACTATGAAATTTTATTATAGAAGTTATTTAGAAGAAACTCTTTTCTATTCTTACTCAGGGGTGAGAGTGGACATACCGCTAAGTAAGTTGTTTTTCTTCTAATAGAAGGCTCAGTCTAGGGTTGCTAATAACCTACATTCCGGAGAGCTCAACCAGTTCTGGAACACTGCCCTTGCACGTCGCACTGTGTAGTAATCAAGGACTCTTTCTTAGAAATAAGAACTGTGGTGGCCATAATTAATCATTTAGGCAGTTCCTATTTGATTTTAATATTTGGTATTGCTGACTTGAGTGATTTAAATTGTGAGCCAGATGCAATAATTAACACCTGAAAATGATTAATGATGAAATCACAGTGATGAACATAAAAACAGACTTTCAAGAAGAAATGAGCACGACTTAGTGTTTACTTCAAGCCATTGCACAGAGTACTTTACATGAGTACTGCACATCAGAGATCCAGTCACAGGAGGCTATTTCCTAGGTAACATGAGGACACAAGCCTGTGCTTCTTCCTCTAACCTGAACCTTTCGGAGGACAATCACTCTATGTACAGATCTGCAGGAGAGTGGACATTAATGGTGAGTCTGTAAGCCACTTGGGAAAAGGTGATGAAAAGAATGGTAGGAGATGTAAGCTTGGAAGGGGCAGATTTCCTAAACAGCCCGAGTGTAGATGTGTCTAACTGCCTTTGAAAGCCTTCCGGTGGCCATGAGCTTCAGGACGGGCTGGGCAACCCCACAGAGTGAGGGTGGAATTTTCCTGGGAGGGAAAAACCTGTATCCGCCAGAAGCAAGAGAGTAAAGCAGAGGGTGAAAGAAGCACCAGGATCCGGTCGGGTCGGGTCGGGTCGGGTCGGGTCGGGTCGGGTCGGGTCGGGTCGGGTCGGGTCGGGTCGGGTCGGGTCGGGTCAGGTCAGGTCAGGTCGGTCAGAAGCACTGAGGAGGGTTCCGAGTACCGCACCCAGGCTCCACCAGCGTTCCCTGAGGTACTGGGCAGTCAGTCTCGGTCTAACAACAACATAGCGTCCTTATAAAACAGCCTTGGCTGAAGAGAGAGCTCAAAAGAGACAGCAGCTTGCTGCAAGTCTGACGGCTTGAGTTCAATCCCTGGGACTACATGGTAGAAACAGAACCGGTCCCTCAAGTTTTCCTTTACCTTCACACTCCTGCCTCAGCACACACATACCTCTGTACACAAAATAAAGCATGACAAATTTTAATGATATAGTCTACATCTGTACTATATAGATTAACTAACTATGTGGTTAAAAATAATCACAGCTACTTAAACTTAATTGAAAATTCAACTACATAACAACTCAAGTATAGGGCACCTGAGGCAGTGCCCACGGTGCTGGATGGGGCGGGGCAGGGCAGGGCGGGGCAGGGCGCTCCAGCACTGCTAATTCTTCAGGCAGCAATGTCCCAAGGACCAGTCCACAAACAATGTCATTTATGAATGAGAGGAAGGCAAGAGAGAGAACACATCAGTGCCAGGATGTGTTAAAACATTTTGCATAGACTAAACCAAGAAAGCGACTCTGTTTCTAGTCATCATTTTATAGGTGTGAGACCTGAGAAAGGCTAAGTAACCAGAGGACGAGACTGCTACCCACCTCCAAAGCCAGGGTTTGCATCGACAGCAATGCCCTTAACCAAACGTTTTCCCAGACTACTAACAGGGAAATAGAAACTGATCAAACCCGACTGACATGTCACTGCGGTGTCACTGACAGGGCCACTGCAGTAGCACTGGTGGCTACTGCGTGAGAACAGGTTGAAAGAGGAGACTGGCAGGCAGGCGGGCATGCTGAAGGGCAAAGACCTAGCCTAGCGTCACACTGCTGGCAACCTGAAAGACAACTAGTCTGTCAAAATACCAAGTCATATCAAATCTAGGGTTCATGAGAATTGTGTTTTTTTAAATGAATTTGTAGATTCATTTTTACTATTTATTTATTTGTTTGGAGACAGGGTCTCACTATTTCGCCCTGGGCCATCTGAAACTCTCAAAAGACACCCCCCTCCCACCCTGCCTCTGCCTTCAAGGTTCTCTGATTAAAAGCATGAGCCACCATGCCTGGCCATTTTGATTTTATATTCATACTCGTTACAAGCTACAGTATTTTTAACTTGTTTAATGCTCATGTTATAATATAAAATCAGTAGAATAAGTCATCTGATCCTGGGACTTCATTATCTTGAAGACAATCTACACATTACTCAAGCCTGAGGATAATGGACTGAGTATCTAACATTGGTGAGATTCTGGTGGGTAACCTTAAAGACCCGGCTGGGCAGATGGCTCAGTGGTTGACAACACTTTCTACACTTGCACACTGGGGTTTGTTTCCCTGCAACAACATGGTGGCTCACAACCATCCCTAACTCCAGTTCTAGGGGATTTGACATCTGACATCTCCTTGGGCAATGGGCACTCATATATTAACATGCAGGCAAAACACTGTAAAAAACATTTTAAAAGAAGGTGCAAGACTGGGAATGATATTCTTGCAATTCAGCTTATTTAACATCTAAATGAAAAGGTAGGTTTCCCTTTTGAGTAATAATTGCAAATTTAAGAAACCCAAGTGCCATCGTGCCAGTCTATACTAGTTATTACATGCAGAACCTTTGTCTACTACACTTTAAAATGCTGACTTGGGAAGCCCATACACGCACACACTCTCACTCTTGCTGTGTCTATCTGTCTGTCTGTCTCCCCAAAGGGCTGACTTACAGATACATGACTTACTTATTGAAAAGGCAAACATTTTTAAGAAAAAAACTAAGCTTGTTATCCCCTAGCTGCTCATAGCTGATGGTAACGTAACTAGAAAGGAGGGAAATGCTGTATGGCTTATTGTTTCTTAGTGACCCACCCGCTCCAAAGGAAGTCGTTATTTATAGGAAAGTTCAGTATCGTCTGAGGAAAGCAACACCTAGCGCACACAGCACCTTCCCCTTCTTTGTAGAGTGTCACTGCGTACACAGTCTACCCAAAAAGCCTCCAACAATCTACCTTTTAGGAAAATCACAGTTGGAGTTGGAGTTGGCTCGGCAGTGGACTTGAGTTTGGTTCCCAGCATTTATACTGTGTGGCTCACAACTGCCCCGAACTCCAACTCCCGGGGAATCCAATGTGCCTGCACACACGTATGCACATACACATAAAAAATCATAAAAATGAGATGTAAAGAAAGATGGGAGTGGTGGTTCACGCCCATTAAGCCTTATACTTCTAAGATCAATGAGATAGGGGAAGCAGGCAGGTCCGTTTCAATTTTTTTCCTCTAATTTTTCCCCCAACGTTTTAACATGGTTGTTCTGCTCCCCGACTCTGGATCTGCCTCTGAAGGAACCTGGGTGAGTAAGCCTGTTCCTGGAGTCTCATAATGGGAAGAGGAAAGGGTGAATCATTCGTGAAGCACTTTGCCCCTTGCCCTGTGAGGCCCATTTGAAAAAGGAAAGGTGTACTCTAATCTGAAGCAGCCAAGAGGCAGCTGAAGCCCTCCAGAGGTCCACGGAGGGAGGCGAGGCCAGAAGCCCTTCCCTTTCCTCTTGAATGCCCCCTCCCCCTCCCACACCTGCTCAGAGCCGGAGGGAGCCTGAGGGAATGCCCGGGCTTTTCTCCAGGAGGTGCCCGCCTACCCCAGGGCGGGGCGAGGCTCCCGGCGGAGCCACTGCCCAAACAGTTTCCTGAGCGAAGGAGGAAGAGGGAAGAGGGCGCTAAGGACCGCGCACGCCCAGCCCAGCTGCTGACTTCACCACCTCACCGAGACCCACTCCGCTGGCCAGCACGCTACACTGACAGGATCCTGGCTGCACCCACTGCGATCTCTTTGAACTAGGATAGCCCGCGCTCACTGTTTCCCTGAAGATGGAAGAAATCCCACCCACCCACTACGCTGCGTCCAGGGCTGCCTCGGTGGCAGAAAACTGCATAAACTATCAGCAAGGGACCCCCCACAAGGTATTCCTGGTGCAGACGGTCCAGCAGGCAAGCAAGGAGGTGAGTCTGCGAGATGGGGAAGCCCAGAGGATCGGCTTGCCCTGCTACTCTCACCCCGATCCCGGCTGGGCTGGGCTGGGCTGGGCCGGGCTGGGGCTGCTCCGCCTCCGAATAGCATTCCTTCTCGGTCCTCTATATGGTACTCACCCCAGAACTGTTTGCTTTCACAGTAAGGCAGAGAACCTATGCAGGCAGATTTTGTGCATATTAGCTTAGGGAATTGGGAAATCCATGGGATGGGAGTCTCACCCTTTCCTGTGGTGAGAAGAGGTCTAGAGAAAACACATCGGAACAATCTGTAAACTGTTACTGTGTCTCAATCTGCTGGTAGCATTGGCCAACAAAAGCTCATGGTCTCCAGACAACTCCATAAACTTTTAAGAGTAACTCTTAAACCCTTTGCCTAAAACGATGGGAAACCGTGAGAAATTAACCCGAGTAAGAAGACAAAAGCAGTGTGGGCTGCTGCCAGACTCTAGCCGCCCACATCCTGCTTTAGATGATGATGCCTTTCTCTCTGCTGAAGCTAGGTTAGGCTTTAAGGGCCTCACCTACTGAGTGTCCCTTATTTTCTTTTTCCTTACAGCTCAAGTTTTTTTGACTGACAAAGGAATAATTTTTATTTTTGAAACTGTACCAGATATTATAATTAGATATACACTTCAAAGTTGTCTTAAATTTAAAAGGGAAATATCTAAATTATCTATTCATAAGGTTTTTAAAAGTATTGTTTGACAGGACAGAGTATAAACGGCACTTACACACAGCGTCTCTGAGCACTTGGCAGTAATCCACCTCAAATCCTTTACTCACTGACACTCTGGTACCCTTGGCTTTAAGGCACAGATGTTTCCTACTGTCACTGCATCTGTGTACTCTGTATGATTCAATCCCTCTTCTACACTAACCTAAATAAACTTGCTAGACACTGCCAAGATTGATGCTACACTCTGATGACGGCCTCCTTGAGAGGCCAGGCTTGGGGAAGGGATGGTGAAGGATAGTTAAGTCATACAGTCGTGAGGAATGTCTGAACGAAACCCCTTGCCTGTTTAAAAAGATGCAAAGCTTTAGTGTACTTCTTCCCACCAGCCACCCTCCCAGGCATGTAATAAGAACGTTCTAACTAAAAAGATTTGATAGATTACAATATTCTTTTCTCCAGTGTATTTTTCTTAATTTTAGGATATCCCAGGAAGAGGCCACAAGTACCATCTGAAGTTTTCTGTGGAAGAAATTATCCAAAAAGTAAGTGAGATGTCTTTTCTAGAACACTGATTCTCAGGGTCCTGGTGCACTCTTGCTGAGGGTTTGGCCCTGGGCTTCCGCTGCTGCTGCTGGGAGATTCTGAGTGAGCAGCCACAGCTCGGCAGAGCCCCATGAGCCTCGACTGCCTGAGCCTCTGTTCATGATTTAGAAAAGTCTACTTCAGGTGAAATAAATTACCCTTAAGTAAATTCCGACAGTCTGAACTCACGCCTTATATGATTGAAAGAGGTAATTTACTCTCCGATCACGACTGCTTTCTCATGCCTGCCTTTTATTTTGGTTTTTAATTGGGTATTCAAATTAAGTACATTTAGAAATTCAGGAACAATAGATTCCACTCGTCTTCCAATAATGGGACAGGAAAGTTTTAAAATTTTGCATGTGTGTCAAATTATTAATGAAATAAATGTAAAAGAAGGAACTGTAGTTTACACCACAGCCATCTTGAAGCTGTGGGAAGGTCGCCCTCTCCCTGAGGAAAGAACCAGAGGAAATCCCCTAAAAGGCACTGAGTTGCTAGACAACTGCTGCGATCCCACACTTTTACATTAAGGAGAGACTGCTATGTCTACATTTGGAAGAAACAGTGGTTTCACGAGCAGGGAGAAAGAGCAAAGAGCAAACTTAGAAGGAACCAGTCCTCCTTTGGTAGGCAATCCGACTAAAATTTGACATTGTAAACCAACATCCCACTAGCAGGGTTGAAATCCTAAGAGTTTCTAGTTCTGGCACCTAGACACGTATTCTAACGAATGGCCCTCTGTGAGGCTGACCTTTGCATGACTTTTGTAAAAATCTCCAAACAGCAAGTTACAGTGAGCTGCACGGCTGAAGTTCTTTACCCTCGAACGGGACAAGGCTCTGCACCGGAAGTCAACTTCACATTTGAAGGAGAAATCGGCAAGAACCCAGATGAGGAAGATAACACATTTTATCAAAGACTCATGTCCATGAAGGAACCACTACAAGCACAAAATATTCCAGGTACATACATAAAGCATGGAAAAGTATGTTCTGAAAACTTGAGACGTATTTCTATTACCCACCCTTAAAACTGATGTTACTTACATTGGAAATAACTTGACTTTTGCAAAAATACTTATTTCTAATAATACAGCAATAAAGAGGCTTTGGAATTTTATACATTCATGGTTTAATTTAGTGTTTACCTATGTTAGATCGAACACTAGAAAGCATAACTATGGCTTTTGATTTTTAATCTAAAACAGTTAATAATTAAATTTAACATATAAGTGTTTCCTCTACCAGACAATTTTGGAAACGTGTCTCCACAAATGAAGCCGGTCCACCACTTAGCCTGGGTCGCCTGTGGTTATGTAATGTGGCAGAACTCGACTGAAGACACATGGTATAAAATGGCAAGGATTCAAACGGTCAAGCAAGTGGTACGTAGTCTCCACATAGAACGCTATTAATACTGACAAGAACTGGAACTCACGGTTGGATATGTTCCTCTTGCCATTCCGTACTGAATCAGTGGGGCTGTAGTCTGAAGGCACTGAAGTCAGTCAGGTTAGACGAGGCACAGAAAGCAACAGCACTGGCCCCAAGGTCATGTGGCTTTTAGAGAGCGCAGACGTGGACATCTGCCCTCTCAAGCGATACGGGAAGTGAGTGTGGGCAAGGCTAAGGACTTTCTCTGAACATCTAATAATCAGCTCACCGCTTATGGTTCGTCGTCTTTCATGCCAGGCTATTCAGACTTAGTTCTCTGGGACGCTTTACTCAGATCCTTTGCAGAGCAAAACGGCTGTAGCTTTATTACTGTGTGTAACATAAACACTCAGGTACACTATACACTTTCAATGAATCATCTGGTCCTGAACTTGGTTCCCAAAGCTCCTGAGGGCCACTATTTATAGCACTCACAAGTAAAGCTGCACTTCTATAACTATGAAGTTGTGACAGAATCTGACAGGTTTTTATATGTATATTCTTTACTCAGTCTGAAACAGAGGAGTTTCTTCAGCAGCCGGCAGCGTATCTGAGTTGCCGTTACCAAGTGCTGCAGACTAACTGCATTTTTCTCCACTGAATGATGGTTCCACGGCTGCCCAGAGACAGGACTGGCATTTCCCCTAGAGAGAATCGTGGCACTGTGGTCTCTGGAAGCTTGGAGTAGTTCTAGCCGTTCCTTGGCTCATTTGGGATTCTTTTCTTTACTCCCTTTAGTCAGTTTATGACCTCACATTTTGTTACTAGCCTTATGATTTCTTAAGCCTGACACCATGGTTATGGAGAAATGCATTTTCACAGGACAGAAACATACAGGAATACATGCTTTAGTTTTTATCTTTTTGAGGTTAAAGGGAAATTCAACTAGTAGCTATTAGAAAACAAGAATGAGTTTTGAGAAGCGTAAAAGATAGTTTCTAAACTCTGAGAGAAAAGGGCTTCCTGCTGCTCCCTTCAGCTTCCAGACAACCAACTGCCCCCCAGCACACTCGGGGCCTCTGCACACTCACCAGACACAGCCCTTACAGCCCCTGGAGACAGAGGCCACACCACTGCAGCATTTTGAGAAATGAGTGAGTCTACTTTCTAAATGCATTCAGAGAGCAACATGGCCACAGCACTCCTTTAAAGGTCCTGAACTATCAACCTGGACCAGGTACACCCAACACAACCATAACCAAGAATTTTGAGCTATATCTACCAGCATACAAGCCAGTGGTTTTACGCTTATAAAAATAAACCTATGGGGTTGGGGATTTAGCTCAGTGGTAGAGCGCTTGCCTAGGAAGCACAAGGTCCTGGGTTCGGTCCCCAGCTCCGAGAAAAAAAAAAAAAAATAAACCTATGAATATTCACTGAATTTGAACAGTAGTAATGAAAGCCCCAGCAGAAGGGTTGAAGTACTGCTTAGTTCCTAATTCATGTAAATTGTACATCTCTACCTATTAAAATCCAACACGTAGGATGTCATCCCTGTAGACAATGACGTTAAGGGGACTCTCTGCTGATATAGTCAGGGAGAGCTTACGTCGAGGTAGTGTAGAGAATGGTGGTGGTGGTGGGCTACACTTATAAGCACTGTTAGCTGGAGGGGCCCAGGTGCTTGTGCTGCCTGCCAATGGGAGTCTCAGCACAGCACGGAGACGCCTTCAGAAGCCTCAGCCTCACGGAGCACAGTAATTTCTGATGATGTCTATAGCTGCACAGATGCAGGAGCTCTGTGGAGCTCACTGCATGAATGCTTTTTATTCCTGAGTGACAATCAGTGTAAAATCAGATAACTTAGTCATTACATTTTACCATTGTCAGTTTCCTAAAGAATGTTACATAATTGGTTTCTTTACTATCAGTTCCCATTGCCATTATTGACACTAGGCTTCATAAATAAAAACTACATATAGTAATGCTTTTAAATAGCTGCCACAAATTGGAGGGTGAAAACCACCTAAGCGATTTTTAGAGCAACAAATGCAAAGTAATGATTTTTAAAAAATGGTTTGAAAGAATATCTGTTTATTCTAATATAAGAAAATAGTTTTCTGTCAGGCTAAATTGAAGTGAATAGAGCAATATTAATGCAAAAAACTTAAGATGTCATCTTTGCCATGATATTGCTTAAACATTTTTGTTGTTGTTGTTGTTGTAGCAAAGAAACGATGACTTCATTGAGTTAGACTACACCGTCCTACTCCACGACATTGCATCGCAGGTAACATATACGACTTTATTTGATGCCACTTTCAAAGGCAAGAATTGTTTTCTAGCCACACAGTCACTTTATTCCCTTTGACACTAAGTAAAAGTCAATGGCAGTTAAGACAGGCAACAGGTTGAAGTGTATCAACCTTGTAGCACCTGAATTTGGGTGCTATTTGGGCTGAAGACACTTTAAATAGTACCGTCCACAAAATATAAACTCAATTATGTTTTCTAGTTCCATAACGGCATTCTCTACTTGCAGGAGATTATCCCCTGGCAAATGCAAGTTCTGTGGCACCCACAATACGGCACCAAAGTAAAGCACAACAGCCGCCTCCCAAAGGAAGCACCAGCGGAGTAAACAAGACCCCAATGCGAAGACAGCCGTCAACATGCCCCTTAACCATGAGTATGACTGTCCTCACTGGCACCTAGCTAACAGGCCAAGTGAATCCCAGTGTCGCTCTGTATGTCTTGGCTACAGGACCGAGCTGCACAGATTCCACAATAAAGAGTAGACTACATAAAAGTGTCTTTCCAACAGTAATGGTACTATGGCTATCCCTAATAAAGTCAACTGCAGCCTCACAGAGTCGGATTGCAGTGTATACTTACGGCACAGGGGCAGTAATGGTCTCTCTAAACGCCACTTTGGGCTTTCCTGTGATACAAGGACAGCCATATTCTCTCTCCATTCTCTAAAATGAAAGAAAAAAAATACCATAGTAACATTCAATGAAATATAAGGAATAACTGAACGGTAAATTTTAAATTATTCTAATAAGTAGCAAAAATCAGATGTGATATTCTGATAACACAAACTACCTTTACATATCTTATATAAGTGAATTCTAATTTTGACTCATTAATTTATACTTAGTACCAATTGCTCTATCTGCTAGCATTTACAAAGTTTCATATTTGTACACAGTCATTAAAATAACATAAGATCTGTTGTCTGGACTTGTAATACATAACAATCTTGTATCTTTTGTATACAGTTGGTCACATTTACATTTGCTCTTGGGAGACTTTTTCTTTTTAAATCTATATTGAACTGGCTTCCATGTTTTAAATTTAATTAATACATTATTTTCTGATAGGGCTTCTCTGTGTAACTGTTTGGAACTCAGTATACATACCAGCCTCTTCCTCCTGAGTTCCCGGACTAATGGCCACCTACACTGCCCTTAATTTTTAAGTGCTCAACTGTGTCTGTGTATGTATGTGGGCAGAGGGACTGATCCACTGGAGTTACAGGAGTTGTGAACTGTTCAACCTGAACACTAGCAAAGGAATTTAAGTCCCTGGAGGAGCGGAAGGTGAATTTAGCCACTGAACCATCTGTCCAGTCCTCATGATGCAATGTCCTGGAAGGTAGGTAAAAAACATGCTACCTCCTTAAGGCTCGCTTTACTTGATCCAACTATGGACTGGGAACGAATGGGGGTCTTGTTACAAACCCCAGAGTTTTGGTTCCTAGACTCTACAATGTTTAACAAATAAGCACCTAGATAACAAAACAAAACAAAACTGATCTGTAGGACAACGGGGAGGCAGGGCAGTATGCCATGCCGGGACGTGAAGCAGAGTCGAGCCTGCAGAGGCCCTATCAGTGCACAGTCACTGAGAATTAGGGCTTTCTGCCTTTTCTTTCCACTAGCTACGCACCTGAGGATGACCTTGTATTCCTATTAATCCTCCTGCCTCCTCTCCCAGAGTGGTTTTACAGATGTAAGTCACCTTGCCAGGGCCCATGACTGACTTTTAACGAAGCACCCGCACTAACAAATGCAGCTGCAGGAGCTCCTTTGTGACCCATACCTGAGCATAGATCTCCAGGTGCAATTCTCCCATTCCAGACACAATCGTCTCCTTGCTCTCCGTGTCAAAGTGGACTTTAAATGTGGGGTCTTCCCGTGTAAACCTGGCAATACCTTTGGAAAATTTTTCCAGATCATTCTTTAAAGAGGAAGAAAAGTAGAATAAGATTGATTAAGCATGAAAAACAGCTGCATTTGAGCTGTTACTGAATCCACCCATGTACACTGGCAAGTAAGAAATGAAGAGGACCCATATCTAGTTCTACTTACACCCTCCTTGAAAAAATGCAAGCTTGGCCACCACAGCCAAGAGACCAGGGCCCAGGCAGCTGAACAGGATTTTCTCTCCAGATGAAGAAAGAAAACAAGGGTCTAGGACTTAACCCTGTCCCCTCCTACCACAATAACCAAACTATCCATTTGTGGATGTGGAAACTGCCTTTGTGGAAGGAAGAGCCTGGAATTTTCAGAAGTCCTCCAAATAATACAGTCTGCATGCTCACCAAGAGCCTTCTGCAAACTCAAGAGGATAAACCACACTGTTAAGACCAACAGCAAAGGAAAAATGACATCAAGACGCTTCTGTTTGGAATCAATCTCCTTGGTTGTCGTCTGATCTACCTTTGATCGCTGATGTAATCTCACACAGCAAGCAGCAGGATGATATAGGTCCACGTCTCGTGGTGGGTGGCAGTGAGGAAGGAAAGGCAGGAGAGAAGGAGGAAGACCTACCCCATTGTTGCCCACATTAAACGTGGGGGAGGGGAGGGAGAACTGGAGAGATGTCTCAGTGGTTAAGAGAACATTCATACTTTCCCTAGAACTTCCAGAAAAGAATCCAACCTGAGCTGGGGAGATGGCTCAGTTGGTAAAGCGTTTGCATCACCAGTCTGAGGAGTTGAGTGGGAATTCCCGACCCCATGTAGCACTGGCTACAGTAGCACTGGCTACAGCAGCACACGTCTAATCTCAGAGCTCCTATAACCTGATGAGTGGCAGGGACACACGGGCCGCTGCGGGGAGCAGGTAAGCAAACCTGGCACACAGCGGTGAGGACAAAGGAGACCCTATCTCAAACTCAGTGGAAGGCGCTGGTGAACAGATGAGGCTGCCCTCAGACCGCCATGAACACACGTGCACTCACACTAAAAGCGATGGACACATCCACGCTCACACAAATACAGCCCTGCGTGATTAGACTGTAGTGAGTCATCAGTCCCTGGCCTACAGAACTAAAAAGGAACACTTTTGTGTTGTTTTAAGGTACTATGTTTTTGGTAATTTCTTATGGTAGCAACAGAAAATGAGCACATCCTGTATGATTAATATTAGCAGCCCCATTAACCACATGCTTGGAGCTGTAATGCCTAGTGTGCACGTTATCTCAGATTTAACAGTAGTGTAAATATATAGACTGAAGTTAGGGCGGGAGCTCAAGGCCACATAGCTAACACACGAGGACAGTCAGTCCCGAGGCTCAGGGCACTCTTGGCTTTTCTCTGCACAACCTGCACTCAGGAGCATCAACCCCCCCACTACCAAAGCTCAAGTCCTTCTGGTGACGAGGCTTCATCAGCTGATTGAAATGAACATACTTAGGAGAAGACATGTTTTAATGTTCGCATGTATAAGAAGGCAAGGATATCCCCAAACCTTCCTGGTTCACCTTGATTTCTTTCTGTTATCTCAAGTTATTAACTATTACACATCTCTCATAAACTCTGTAGGAGTTAAAGGTATGAAGACAGGGTTCGAGTCTAACCTTGCTAGCAAGCCTTAGCAAAGAGCGTGAAACAAACAGAGGTGTCTTTCGGGGTACAATGGACGGCATCCCCACAAGACTGAAAAGACGGGCTGCTTTCTTGTTTTTTGCTTCCTTGACTTTCCTTTCTATATTGGAAAACGATCTGAAAAAATCCCAAGGTTCATCAAAACAAAGCGGTAGCTGCTAATAATGTGTGTTACAGCACAGTTTATCCAGATACGCTCTGTAAATGATGGTCTGCAGGTGGCAATACGTTTTAAAATGTGCACTCAATACACTAATGACTTAACTTCAACAAGGCAACTTAGGAACCAAATAATTATGGCTCAAGATTGAACTAATCCAAACAGAGAGCAATAGGAATGCAAGGCACTCCAGCAATTTTGGCTCTGTCCAATGGCAAATGATATCACACCTAATTATGAAGTTAAAAACAGTCTTCTAGTTGACTTGTGATTTATAATCAGACACTTTGTAACAACCACAAATCTAGGAATGCATTATAATCCACAAGCTTTTAATTAATCAACTCTATAAGGTACTCACAGGGAAGTTTTACTATGACTTCAGACAAACCCCGCCCCCTCCCCTTTTTTTTAATAATTTAAAAAAGTCTGCTCCAAGAAGGCAGACTTACCATTTAGAAGCCAGTGCTACGATAAAGTTATAAAGTACTCCCTACTACTAAATGCTAACTATTTCTTGAACAATCCTGAAGACTGATTCGAATTTACTACTAAATTAAAAGAGCAATCTCAATACCAACAGAAGGAGCCGAAGCCAGCCAAAGGCAGCTTTCCACACGATACCATATACAATACAGAGAACGAAGAGAGAGAGCTCAGTTTAGAGAAGTCTGTTGAAGCTTAAACTCCTACCTTGTTAGAAGGCTTCATTGCTACTGAAATGACAGGATCAGGAACATGAATCGATTCCTAGAAAATATTTTTTTAAAAAAAGCAAAACATTTCAAAGGCAGTATCATGAGTCAGTGACAGATTAATGCAGTACATCAACAAGACAGCCAACATCTGAGGCTGGACCACGTGGCTCTTAATCTGCTTTGTATTAAATAAAATATGAACGTAACATTAATAAACACGGGTGCGTACTTACATGAACTCTTACCTCCCTAAATAAAACTCTTTATCTAATTTATCTACTTAACTGTTTAACATAATCACCATAGTGAAGTTAATTAAATGTGGGCATATGGAATTCTTTTCTTTTTGTGGGCATATCCTTGTTGCTTGTTCTACATTTCCTGTTGCAATCTTCTAATAAGTTATTGCGTTTTATTTAAAGATTTATTTATTTTATTTATTTATATAAGTACACTGTAGGTATATTGATACACCAGAAAGAGGGCATTGGATCCCATTACAGATGGTTGTGAGCCACCATGTGGGTGCTGGGATTTGAACTCAGGACCTCTGGAAAAGCAGCCAGTGCTCTTATCTACTGAGCCATCTCTCCAGTGCCATGTGTTTTATTTACAATAAACAGAAGGGCACCAGAGTCTTTATACGCACATCTTATTTGATCAATGACAGTTCTAAGAAGCGGAAAGTATCCTCATGTTACAAGTCACAAAGTTACTAAAAAGAACAAAATGTCACCTGGCCCAGGACCAGGCAGTAGTACTGGGCAGAAGTGAGACTAGCCAAGACCGACTGCCTTCACTGTCTAAGTGAGCAATTCCCACAACAGCCAACCACTCCATAACGCAATGGCAAGTGTTAAGTAAACATGGGTATGAATGTTTTGCCTGCAAGTGCTTTTCTGTGCACCCAGTGTGTTCAGCAGCCTGTGAGCACAGTAGGGTGGCGATCCCCTGAAACTGGAGTGAGGTAGCTGGGCCATCATATACAGCTGCTGGGAACTCGTGGATCCTCTTCAAGAGTGGCAAGAGCTCTTAACTGCTGAGCTCACTCTCCAGCCCGGGGCAAGCACTCACATAAGGTCTAATATAAAGTGTCCTATTGAGGTCTCAAAAGTGTAGACTTATGGGTTTTGTGCAGTCTTATAATAACTTCTAAAACCCAGAGATAAAAAAGGCTATAAAATTATGAAGTCATCACATGCTAGAGGAAACTATTAAATAGAGTGGTTCTGATATAAGTGAACCACTGTGAGTGACTCCTGTGTACTCCTACTCTTCACTGAACTTCCCCATCGTGCATAAGGTAGAAGACCTTGTTCTGCTATGGAAGAAGTAAGGTAAATGAGTGGTGTGGAAAAAGGCAGGAACTGCTTGAACATGCTTTTCTCTCATGGCCCTTCAGAAACCTCTGAATTCCAAAGAGCCAGCTGTCTACAGTGTACTGCATCTGACTGTCTTCGCGCCCTGTGTTCTGTGGTGGTTTGAATGAGAATGGTCCTCATAGGCTCACAAGTTTGACTGTTTGGTTTGCAGTTACTGGAACTGTTTGGAAGGGATTAGAAGGCATGGCTGTGTTGAATGAGGTAAGCACTAGAAGTAGGCTTTGAGGTTTCAAAAGCACCACCCCCACAGCCTATAGATCTTGATGTAAAGCTCTCAGCTACTGTTTCAACACCATGTCTATCTGATTCCCTCACCATGGTGATCATGAACTAACCCTCTAAAGCCAGAAGTAACTCCCAAATTAAATGCTTTCTTTTATAAGAGTTACCTTTTCATGGTGTTTCTCCACAGCAAGAGAACAGTGACTAAAATACCTTCTAAGGTAGACACATTGTTATCCCCCAAGTCTTTCTAAATATTATAGTCTGGCCTTATATTGGAAGAGATCTCTCAAGTTAGTAAGCAGCACTCCACTAGGATAGCAGCAAGACAGTGACAATATTTACAGGGACACCCACAGGGGGCAGCACATCTCAGGGGGGAGGGCTGGAGCCACACTTTCCAAGTGTTATCTAGTAGAGAGTCCCTCGGCATTAAAACTTTGGAGGACTGTGGAATGGTTTGGTAAGCCAAGCCAGGCAATAAGCCCACACGAAGGACTTCTGCGGCTGATGTTCAAAGAGCTCTAACCAGCAAGGGCTTGACGAACTTGTCGGGCACTCAATGCTGCTTGGCTGCAGTGTGCAACAATACAGTAAATACAAATCGACCTCTGAAAATCAAGTGATGAATGGCTTTGCAGTCCATGGCTTACCATAGAAAGGTCACTGTTGTCTTTGTTTGTGAATGTGTCTCCACTTGCACAGTCAATGCCAAACAACGCACAGATGTCTCCGGCATATACTTCTTCAACATCCTAAAGAGAGGCACAGTGCAATTTATACCTGAACATAAAAATACCCAAGGTGCAGTGTGAAGCAACTGCACTGTAAATACACTGCACATAAGCAATGCAGACATTCTAAGGAATCCTACAGACAAAGAGCAAGTCCAACACCAACAGTCATGCCAAGACATTTCCGTCTTCAACAGGTCTTTATGGCACTGCCTATCTCAACTGATAAATTTTACACTAGTGGGAAATTCCAGGGCTACGGCTTCTTCAATGGTCTGTTTTAAAAGCAAGGGTTACACTGAACTGCCTCGGGACAGTGAGAGCTTACAGGGCAGGCATACAAGGAAAACTGCAAAGGAAGTTCCATAAACAAAGGTGAATGGGCCATTGTAATAAAGTATTTTTAATTCCTCACAGAGGCAAGCAATACGAAAACACAGGAAAGCCAGAACAAAGCACTGCAGCCTCCAGACTTCCGAGTTATTGTCCTCCCCACTCAGGCTTCATTCATGACTGCGGCGGTGTGAGTGTCTCTCTGGTGACACATATTTGCTTGAGTCTGGCATGAAATATCTGTGTATCTAGTAACTCTCTAGCCTGCTCTGGGCTGCTTACTTTGCAAAGCTGGCAAGTTGTCAGACTACCTATTCATCTTCCAAGAGACAAAGGTACGTCTTCCAAAAACTCCCTATTATTCACTTCAACTAATAGGTCTCCCTGGGTACACAGAGGTAGGCCAGATAGAGGCGTGGCTTCATGCCCTTGGCATTCTTACCAGGGCCTATCTATAAGGACTTCAAAAGGCTACGGCATATTCATGTCAAAGACCCAGACTACCTCAACAAGTTCCAGATGCTCAGGTGGATCTGCAAGCTGCATGGCTGAGAGTTTGTATTATGTATTCCGGGCTGGCCCTGTGAGTCTGATTCACATCCTGAACACACGAACCTTCTCTGCCAGCATCTCTGTGCCTCTTGAGAAAAGTACGAAACCTCGTATTGTACAGGAATAAAAGCTCTAATGCTAAACACAAGTTTCTCAGAAAACAAATCCATCAAATCATGTAAAAAACTGTGAATTCATTACTCATTTATCTTTAAGAACTACAGTTCTAAATGCTTCTAAAATTCAACCTCTCTCTCTCCCAGACAGGGTGCCCCTATGTATTCCAGGCACGTCTGAGTCTGCCTTCGCTTCCTGAATTCATGTCCCTTCACGGCCAGCATTTTTATAGCTCTTGAGGAAAATACTATATCTTGTGCCAAGTCTCTTCCTGAACCTTGGCCTTTGAGGAAGCATAGCTACCTTCTAATGGCATAAACCAAGCTCTTAACAACTTGTTTAACCTCCACAAGGTGCTGGACCAGTTGCAGCACAGCTGAGTGCAAAGGGAGCCAGGAAACTGCATGTTCACAGGGATGTTGCAGTGAAGCACAGACAGCGGGAAGGCACGGCTGCTCCCCTGCCCGGGAGAAGCCTGCCACATCGTCATCTGTGAAATACTTGCCTCCATCATGTCGGCATGCATGCGCACCAGCCGCTGCACGCGCACTTTCTTTCCTGTCCTCGTGTTGTAGATGGTGCTTCCCTTCTTCAGTTCGCCTTGATAATTGCGGACGTAAGTTAACTGTCCGAAACGGCCTGCCTGCAAGTCAAGATTGGGTTTTTAGAAGGACAAAAGAAACAAATCGAAAGGAGAGCTTTTCAGCTACCTTCAAACATTCTTTCAGTTTTAGAAATTATCTTCATACATTTCAGTTTACTGTCAAACTACAGCCACTGGAATATCAATAGGGTCGGGGGATGACTGTTGCCAATCCACATTTTTGATACCAGAATCCAATATACTATTGTACTTCTAATATTATTACATTTTTTATTATTTACATTAAGTTATCTTTTTTCAAAAATTCAGTTTAATACAATATGGTATGAAAAACATGGTGCAATTATGAAGACAATTCACTCTTATCTGTCTTACCTGTCTAAGGCCACCTCTAACAATTATTTGGAAAGTACACAAGGGTTGTATGAAGAGACCAAATGTTCCATGGTGGATTATTAGATACATACTGAAGAGCCACCATTTATTATCATGTTAACTCACATAGTTAGGACAACAATGAAATCCCAAGGGAAGCTCTTGAGATGGATTTCTTACAAGTACAGGTATCAACGTACATTTTGGGGGTAGGGCAGGGGCAGGTTAGGTACCACAATGCATGAGTGGATGTTAGAGAACAGCGTTACAGCTCTCCCCTCCCACCACGTGGGTTCTGGGATCAAACTCAGGCTGTCAGGTTTGGTGCTAAAAGCCTTAGCTCACATCTCACGGAAAGTTCCCAACAGAAATTTTAATTAAGTGATCTTAAGGTTCACTCAGAAGAATGTGTAAAAAGAGATATTTCTCAAAAAATGAGAAAAAAATGATATAAAACATTAAATGCTCATATGTAAAAGTTGACCACTTTAGCCATAAAGAGCAAAGCCCATGCCATTTTCAGAAAAGTAAATGGAACTAGAGACTATATTAAGCAAAAAAAGCACACATTGAACTTGAAAGTATACGGACTATACTGGGGGAGAAAAAGGGGCCAACGGGGAAGCAGGAGCAATAACAGTGTAATGAGAATGGTAGAGAACCAGACACATTATATTTAACAATTTATAAGAATATAATTTGAATATCAAGGGTATAAAATATACTTGCTAATGGATGATACAGTAAAATAGAAGAAGAGAATTATTTTCAGAAGGTAACTGGACAACTGGGCTTCTATGGAGGTAGCAGATACACATCACGGTTCTCCACTAACTTCGAGTCAGAAAGACAAACATCTCGGTCTCTCTCCGGTGGACCCTCGCTTCGGCTTCCACATTCTCGGCATTTAATGTGGAGCATTTGTAGAAACATGGGCATAGCAACGGTAGCTGCCCACACCCACACCTACGCACATGTGGTTAAGCACTAACTACTCTGTGGGCTAGTTAAAAGCAAAACAAAACAAAAAATAAACAAAACAAGAAAAGGAGGCTAGAGGGATGGCTCAGCAGTTAGGAACACTGCTCTTCCTGAGGTAGGTCCTGAGTTTAATTCCAGCACCCACATACCAGATCATAGCCTCTATAACTGCAGTCCTATGGGATCTGGTGCCCTCTTCTGGTGTGCAAATGTACATACAGACAGAATACACATAAGCATAGGAAAAAAATAAATAATTGGTTTTTAAAAAGGATATTAGCGTACAAGAGGAAAGTACTGAAAGGGTCCAGGGGAACAGGAGGGGGATCTGGGTTATATATACTTAAAATACATCGCAGGCACGAATAAAATTATCAAATAAAAGTGTTCTTTAGAAGTCTATGTTTAAATATATAAAAAGGAACTATCAGGAAAAGAAAAGAGTCAGGCTCACAATACACATGCAAACACATTCCAGGTGTATTAACAATGCAAAGACAAAGCCAGGAAAGGAAAAGGACATGTCAACAAAAATATACAGAGTCCCAAGTTACACGTGGAAAGAAAAATGAAGACTGAGATATTTTACTACAAAGTTTAAGTTGCTAGTTTTTTTAAACATCCAGCTTGTTGTCAAGTTTGTATAAATTAAGTAAAACCTTGAATTTAATAATAAAAGAATGAAAGTTATTATTTACATTTATAAAAAAAATTTATAAAATTTTTATTATTTATATTTATTAAAAAAATGCGGGGGGAGGGCGGTAATGGGGGAAGGATAGGGAGGGGAACAACCATAGAGAAGGGGAGGGGTAGGGGTTAGGGGGATATTGGCCCAGAAACCAGGAAAGGGAATAACAATCGAAATGTAAATAAGAAATACCCAAGTTAATAAAGATGAAAAAATAAAAAATAAAAAAGAAATGCAGACAGAGAAGTGGTTCCGTGGTAAACAGCATGTGTTGCTTCTCCAGGACCCAAGTTTAAGTCCCAACACCCACAGTGGGCAGCTCACACTGCCTGTAATGCTGGGATCTGGTGCCCTCTTCTGGCTTCTGTGGGCTCCTGTACCCATGTGCCTACACCCTCACACACAAACATCAATGAAAAATAAAGCTTAAATACAGCTGCTCTATAAACACACAGACAGCAGCGACTTCCTCCAAACGGAGCCATTTCCTCCCCATCCCCACCTGGAGAGAAGAGCCTGGTTCATGACACTCAGGAAACTAGGAAACCTTCCAGGGCTCAGGGAGCTCAGAAAGTTAAGATTCAAGAGCCCTCATTGTGGGGAGAAGCAGAAAGGTTCTAGGGAAGAACAGATGCTGGGTGCAGCGGCCTGCCAACTGGGTAGAGATCTCCATAGACACAGAGCTCTCAGGAGACCTCAACCATGAAGGGCTGGGGTGCTGGGTGCTGGGTGCTGGGTGCATGGGTGCCCACCATGCTCCTGTAGGCTGCCCCAGCAAACTCACTGGTGCACCAAACTCAATGGACTCAGGGGGTGCATCACTCTGTCACTGGTGCCCTATCTGGGTGGTAGATGCTTGTTTCCTTCCTGAGAAGGCACTTAATAGGCAACCATAATGACTTCTCTTTCAGGAGTGCAGTAAGAAGGGGAGAGAAAACGAAGGGCACTTCTACTACTAGTACTTCTCAAAGAGGTCAAGCAAGGGTCTCAATGAGAAGCAAGGGAAAAAATAAAACCTAAGAAGCAGTCACAGGAGCTGTGGTCGGGTCTCCATTGCAGTAATAAACGCCATGTCAGCGTGACCGAGGAGGAGGCTCCAGCTTCAAGTTCCAGCACGTGCAGCACTGGGGAAGTCAGAACAGGAACTCAAGCAGGGCAGGAACCTGGAGGCAGGAGCTGACACAGTGGCCATGGAGGGTGCCGGTACTGGCCTGCTCCGTCTGGTTTGCTCAGCCTGTTTTCTTCTAGAACCCAGAACCACCAGCCCCGGATGGTGCCGGCCACACCATCATCCAGGAACAAGCATAGCAGGCTAGTCTGGTAGGAGCGATTTCTCAGTGAAGTCCCCTTTACCGAAATGATGCTCGCTTATGTCAAGTGCCATAAAACTAGCTGTGACAGAAGCCGAAGAGGACACAATAACGGAATCTAATGTGTTCGCTGGATGCCATTCAATCACGAAGGGGATATAAGCAATAGCCACGAATACTTGAATAAATGTGGGTTTTTTTTGTTTTTTTTGTTTTTTTTAAATTACAACTTCCCATGTCAAAAGAAAGAAAGAAAAGAAAGTAGGGGAGGTGTTTTGGCTGGTGCGATGGCTCAGCAGTTAAGAACATCTGTTGCTCTTGCAGAGAAACAAGTTTAGCTCCCAGCACCATATGGTGACTAACAACAGTTTGTAACTCCAGGTCCAGAGGATCAAAACCCTCTTTGGCATCCATGGGCCAAAACAAATACATCATTAAAATAAGTAAGCATCTTAACTGTTGAAGTCTAAATAATACTACATTGTAAAGCTACACCCCATCCACGTACACAAACTGTACATTTCCAACTATCTGATTGCGGGTTTTAAAAATAGAGCTAGTTTGAGTTCCTTCCTAAGTGACTCAGGACAACTTCTCTCCTAAAAGTAGACCCATTATTATTTATAATAATAAATATTATTCAATATTAGATAATGTGAAGTCAATTTACTTAATACTGTTTGTTTTTGGTTTTTTGCTTTTTTGTTTTATTTTTCTGAGACAGGGTCTCTCTCTGTAGCCCTGGCTGTCCTGGAACTCTATGTAAACCAGGCTGGCCTCAAATTCAGAGATCTGCCTGTCTCTACCTCCCAAGTGCTTGGATTATAAGTGTTTTATCACCACCACCGCCGCCCCAAAAGCTATTTAAGATGTTTAAAGTAAGCTGGCCACGGTAGGACATACTTGTAATCCCAGCTCTCAGAGGCTGTAGCAAGAGAATTACCAATTTGGGCCAGCCTGGGCTACAAAACCTGTCCCAGAACACAGAACGAGAAAGTAAATGTTCATGCAGTTTACAGAAACATGGATTATGTCTATATCTATATTAAATTAAAATACCCAGGTCAAATTATGTAGAGTATGATTTCTGAAAACCTTACATTTTAAAACTGCAAAGAGTTATTGCATCCAAAACCAAGGAACAATTCTTCTCTCTCACATGGGCACACGGTCATCGTCTAACAGGGCTAACAGTCCAGCTTATAAAGAAACACACATCTACAGACAGCAGTAAACAAGTTAGACAGCATCTTACCTCCAATTTAAAAGCCAGGCCTACAAATGGGTGCGAGTCGTCTCTTTTGGGGTTCATTAGGATTTTGTTCTTCTCTTTTGAGTCACTTAAAATAAAAAAATATATAAAACTATAAAATATAACACTGAATCTTTCTGTGTGTAGTGTAGTGTCTGTGTGGTGGTGAGCACATGTGTATGCACGCATGTATGTGTGCATGTGTGAATGGAGACCAGGGGTGTGTTGCAGTCACTCTCTGCCCTACTCCTCTCAGTCAGGGCCTCTCACTGAACCTGCAGCTAGGCTGGCAGCCAGCACATCCCAGCAGACATCCTCCTGTCTCCACACAGGCCCTCCCACACCCCCAGAGCACTAGTATCACAAGCACACAGAAGGACCGAGGCTCCTACTTGTGTCCTCACGCTTCCTCAGCCAGCACGCTTCCCCACTGGGCCATCTAGCCAGCCCTTAACGCTTCTTCCACGTCAATTTGTTCTTACAGGGAAAGAGGGTACGTTTGCTGACAATTGCTGGTTTACACACAAATGAGGCTCACTGAGAGCGCAGTAAGAGTCCCAAGGGCTTGGTAACTATACAGACAGCACCACAGCAGATTAGAACACTGAACCCTGATAATGCAGAGAAATGATCCGCGAGAGCCTTTAAAAGGTCTGTTTCCTTACTGCTGCTTTACGCTATCTTGTGTTATTTTGTTTTACGCATGTGTGGGGACGCATGTGCGGGGACACGTGTGGGGACGCGTGTGTCGGGACATGTATGAAGAGTCTGAGGACGTTTGTGAGTTGGTCCTCTCCTACTGCCATATGGGTCCTAGGAGTCAAACTGAGGGCACGAAAGCTTGGAAGCTGACACCTTTATCTGATATGCTATCTCACTGGCCTGATTGCATTTTTTTTAAATTAAAAAGATCCTATAACTTAAAATGAATAATACCAAATTTAAAAAATTAATACTTTAAACCTTGAGAGATAATAAAATAAATCATACTTCTATGTCACAAATGATATGGGAACCTACCTGTACAGTAAGTATTTTCCTGTACACCCAAACTGATATCCAACTAAAAGGTGATTTTTGTGAATGAGGAAAGAAAATCATAAATAAATGAAAGAATAATCCTTAAACGTTTTCATAGTGTGTTAGTATTACAGGACCTTTTCATAAACCAAGACTCAGGTGGTAACACTTACTTCTGATTGAGTAGAGCGTAATTCTGGACTTCAGATGGATTGGGGAGGAATTCTAAAACAGCATCCAGGAGAGGCTGAACTCCTTTGTTCTTCAGAGCACTTCCCAAGAACACAGGAGTAAAGGATCTACTCAGAGTAGCTCTCCGGATCGCTGACTACAGAATAAGAGAAAGTGATTCATGCTATCAATTTATGCTCCAGGGCAATTATGAACAAACGAACAAACTGAACTGATGCTCCGGAGTGCTGGTGCCAGGGAAGGGACAAAAACATTTCAATAACTCAGTTGGCATATTGACAAACAGGAAAAACTGTTTCTCTTATAAGAGGGCCAATAGTTGATTTATGGGACAATTACTTGACACTCCGAAAATCATTTTTTTATTTGGTATCAGAAGAGGTACATACATATATAATAGACACATTGAATATTGTAAACTGTATGCAAATAATTTTATAAGGGGGAGAACACGCACACACACACACACACACACACACACACACACACAGGCTGGGTGTGGAAGCACATACCATCAACCCCAGCACTTGGAGGCAGAGGCAGTTGAATCTCTAGGAGTACAAGGCCAGCCAGTTACGGTTGCATAGTAAGACCTTGTCTCAAAAACAAAACAAAAACCAAAACCAAACCTCTGGGAAAATTTATCAGAAATTAACATGGTTTAGAATGGGCAGAGAAATGGTTTTATGGGATAGGAGCAGTTTTACTGTAAGCTTTTGTGAAGATTAGTTTTAATGCACAGCTCAGAATCCCAGGGGCGGGGTGGGGTGGGGGTGTTGTGAACCTCTGGAAATGTCTTTGGTGGATAACGTTTATTAAGGTGGAAAGTACCAGTCACACTGCCCGTGGGAGGCACCGCTTCACAGGCTGGGTGCTGGACTGAAAGGGAAGACTCGGAGAACTGAGCACCAGCAAACACTGACTGATCACGCGGCTGCCTAGAATTACCTCAGAACACTTGTGCTAGTTTGAGGACTCAGAAATGGCGGTGGGAAAAGAAATGAGGCGATCACAAGCCATTTCACCATAATGGCTTCCCACTGCTCCCTAATATACAGATAGGGAAGCACTGTACCATTACCAAACTTAGTCTACATGTATAAAACACAGAACCATAGAAGGGCGGAAGGCAGGATAAATTAAAACCATCCTTAAAACAGTCCAACAAAGTCTCCATTTTCTAAAACGTTCCTTTTCGTAACATACATTTTCACACTTAAGTTGCTATTTTCCACATGTCAATAAGCATCCAACCGCAGCACAGGCGCTAACACACGCCCACCCAACCTGCAGAGACCAAGGCCTGTGCTCTCCACGAGGCCTGTACAGAGTCCTGGGTATCCAGGAAGACCTTCATCTTCTGAACTGGCAACAACAGTTTGCTCTGCTGACGCTCCATACCATGTAGTATATGTTAGACACTTCTGTGCCACATTCTAAATAGACCCTAACAATCTTGTACACTGAGTTTTGCTTGGTTTTGCTTTGTTCAGTTTGGTTTGGATTTTTTGAGACATGGTCTCCCTATGTAGCCCAGGCTGACCTCAAACTCAGCATCCACACCACAAATAGCCTAGGCTCCACAGTGATGCATAGCTTCTGCTGAAGGAACTGGGCCTGTGAGGCTCCTCTGGAGACACAATGCTGCCCTCAGACTGTCTTATGTGCTATGTTCTGTGCATTCCAGCGACTTACTAAACCTTTGGGAGCAATCTTAAAGTGACACATTTTAATAACAGACACACCCCTATCTACCATGGTTTCTAATATGTACTTGTCTTTATTTAGGGTTGGCCCAACTCACCAAGGCTAAGGCGCTAGCTCCTTTCAGGATGTCAAAGAACGCACATTACAAGACAGGGCTCCAGTGAAGAAGCAACAAGGACCCTCAGCCGCCAGCAGGGTTCTTTCTTGTGTCTGAGTGCGATTGAATTTACACTTACATGTAACATCTTATGTACGATAATTACCTATCTGACCTCTGCTACACATAACAAGTGACTTAAAAAGTTTAATGTCTTTATAAAAATACATAAAATTACCATTTTTACCATTTTGAAGCATATACCTCAATAACATTCTGTACATTCCTAATGCTACACAGCTCTCTTTATTCGTATTTAAAACTTTCATTTCCTCCAATTAAAACAGTCATTCCCTGAAGTGAAGGCTAACAATTCATGTAATCACCACTTTACTTATTTTTGTCTTTGTGAGAAAAAATATTCACTCCATAGACTAGGCTACCCACTATGTAGCCCAGGATGACCCTGAACTAGTGGGAACTGTCCATCTCAGTCTTCCAGGTACTGGGATTATAGGTCTGCTGCTCAGCTCATTCTATTTTCTATGAATTTGACAAATCTTGGTATATCACATAAACAAAATCATAAAATGACTATCTTAGAGGCTTAGCATTTTCACCAGAATGCCTTCATAGTTCATTTACAGCGTTACATTCCTCAGAATTTTGCTTTATTTTTTAGGGACAAAAAAATCTTTATATGTACAGACTGCATAATGTTAATACATTCATTCATTCATTCATTCATTCATTCATTCATTCATTCAAATAGACACTCATTAAAGTGTTTCTAGACTTGCTGGGGTACAAGTAAACTATCAGGGACCGTTCTTCCTCGGGGTGTGTCTCCAGGGACAGGCTTACTGCCAGACTGTCCCCACAGTGTTTGTTACATTTCCGTGGACCAGGAAGGCCCAAGGGTTCCCACTTCCCCAGTTCTTCATCAATACAAGCTCTGGGTTTTGTTTCTTTGGCTAGTTGGTTGGTTGGGTTAGTCTTAGATAACATTCATCTTAATGGCATGAATGAGATCTCGATGTGACTCTGATTTGCATTTTTCTAGTGATTATTACTGAAACTTGAATATCTTATTTAGGGGAAATGTTTATTCAAAAGTCTCCTGCAAGAATCTTCACTTTTTGTAGCCGTGAATTATTTTAAATATTTTTACTCAGATTTCATTAATAAAGCCCATTAACAAAGAATCTATGTTCTCCACTCCAAAATTAACCCATTTTTAAACTATACTAATATTCATTTCGAGGAACTGGAGAGAGCTGATCAGTTAAGAGCACTGGTTGCTCTTCCAGAGGAAAGTGGTTCAATGCATGCACCCACATGGCCGATCACAATCATCTGCAACTCCAGGTCTAGGGAACACAATGCCTTCTTCTGGCCCCCAAAGGCAGTGCATGCAGGCAAAACACCAAATACATTAAAAAAAAAAAACATTTTTAAGAAGACCTGTTTTTGAGAGCACTTGCCTTTAAATCAGACACTGAGGGGATTTTTTCTTCCAGAAACAGCTCACCAAGCTGCTCATCTGAATTAGCCACACATTCAATTAGCTCCTGCCGGTGGTCAGCTGCTGCGGCCCTCAGATCAGCCGGAATCTCATCATATCGAACAATCTGACTAAGACAAAGAATGCTTTACTTCTGTAACTCTAGGAATGTTCAGTTAAACATACAAACATCAAAGGTATGGCTAAGTACTAAGGTGATTCACTGATGGTCTGGTGAGCTCTCAGGTATCTGCACTCAAACAGCAAATGAGACAACACGCATGGTTATCATGCAGACAGGACAGTAGCAAAACCACTTCCACAGACCAAGTCATTTGCTCAAGAGTGGACTATCAGTGGACAGAAGTGCCTAACCTCAACACTGTCCACTAGGAGGGAAACAGCGGTGCTCTTGATGTTATACTAGGCATCACAGTCTGTTTTTTACATATCAAGAAAACACCATGCATTCAGTGCCTGAATTACAGCAGCATGAAACTGGAGATCCACCAACACTTTCACTTAAGTCTCCACTCCCCGCATTTTTAGATGAGAAAGCTAGTTTAAACAAACTAAGTAAACATCAGCTAATTTACAAGCTGACCTATCTGAAGCCTGACTAAGCTTTAGAAAAGTCTATCTGAAAAGACATGACAGCCTTTTGTCCACTCTGAAGCAGGTCACCTATCTTGAAGTGGGTGAGGTAAGCTTTGAGACAGAGTCCTGCCGTGTAGCTAGTGCTGGTTTAAGCTTACTCTTGACTCAACCCCTAAGTGCTAGCAGGGTAAGCTTGTGCCACCAGGACTGGCTTCCCATTTTAATGTGAGTGGCTTACAGTACATTCAGACTGACATTGTTAACTATCAATTCTACTATTATAGTTGGTATGTTTTATTTCCTGGCCAGCCCCTTGAGCAGTGGTTCTCAACCTGTAGGTTTTGACCCCTTTGCAGGTCACAAATCAGATTTCTAGCATATCAGACATTTACATTACAGTTCAGTCATTAAAGTTACCTGAAAGAATAGCATTCAGGTACATTTCAAAAATATAATTAGTCTATGTTTAACTTATGTCTTCCTTTTCTTTGATGTTTTTCAAAATATAAGATTTAGTACTTTAGGACTTACCCAAAGTCTCCATCAAAGTAAATGGCTCGTTCTTCAATGAGGTCTATAATTCCCTTAAAATCCCCCTCTAAACCAATGGGTATTTGCACAAATGCAGCATTGTGATTTAGTTTGGATCTGAAAAACAAAAAACATTTATTTGCTTCTTCTCTCAAAATTATTCTGAAATGACAGAAGGCAACAAGGAAACAAAAGAACAATGGCAGACATTGGGGCTGAGAGGTCTAGCAGAAGAGACCATATACAGCAAATGAAACAGACACCCAAACTCCAGGAGCTAAAAAGGCCAGTCCGTCTGAACACAGAACACAGAGTCATCTTTCACACCACACTCCCTGAACATGCTCACCCAGAAGCAGAAGGGAAAGACAGAAAAACGAACTGCAGATGACCAATACATTAAAAGACAATGGGGCAGCACAGCCTAGTTCTTATTCTTAAACCAAGAGACAGAGAGACCACCATTCAGTGAGAGTTCTCAAAGAAGAACTCACATCAGCCTACACCCGGCCTCACTGAACAGACGGCAGTTACCTTGAGAAGACATATGCTCTAGTTGGCACCATTTAGCACATACTAGAACTCCCTGTGTAACTATGGACAGTGAGCTAAGAATTACTAGAATTTGAAGAAAGCCAAGAGCTTACAAAATACTAATATCTGGAGCTGGAAGGCTAGCTTGGTGGTTAAGAGCACTTGCTGCTCTTCTAGGGGACCTGTTAGGGAGTTCACAAATGCCTGTAACTCCAGCTCCAGGAGACCCAATGCCTTCTTCCCTTCCTGTATATCCATACATACAGGTATGGTATACACTTACAGAGACCCACATACACATAAATAGAAGTGTTTCCAGGATATTTAATACACAATGAATCCTGAGGTGCTGTTATTTGCTGAAAAAAAAAAAAAACCTGTTTCTAGTTGTGGTATGGTTTAAACCTTAGCACACGTTTTTATTCCCTCTGGCTGGAATACAGACACACCCTTAGTACACACTTTAATCCCAAACAATGAAGGTAAAGTTAGTTTGTAACAGGAAGCAGCCATGTTTTAAAGTGATGTCTAAGTGAGTGGCAGACAAAGTGACAAATCAGAGAAAGATTTGATAGAATAGGATATGTCCAACTCTCACAAGAAGAGAGGAAAGGAAAGCTACTTAAAGAGCAGTGCAGAGAAGAGGAAGCAGTTTTACTAGGACAGTTGTGGAGACAGGCTGAAGAGAGAACAAGCCAGACACAGATGAAGACAGAATAAGCCAGAGAATGAGCAAAGCCAGACCAGAACAGACTGCTAAAGTTAGCATGAAGTCAAGCACAGCCATTCAGTCAGAAGCCAAGAGTGAAGGCAGCTGAATCAGTCAGCTTGGAGGGGAGTTTGAGGCAGAACAGCTGAGTGAACCAGCCAGAGCTCAGAAAGAATAGAAGGGTGAGCTTATTCTGCAGTAAGTCTCGGAGGATGAGACATTCCAGGCCTGGACTGGACTGTATGGAGGATAGAAGCTTCCAGGGCTAGGCCTAGATGGCAGACTGAGGCAGTGAGCCTTGGAGACAAGTCTAAAAAAATTCGTTTTGTTTTTTTAAATGTATTAATCTAAGGATAGTTACCTGAGGAAAGAAAATGAAATTTAAATTAAGATTCTGTAGTGCTAGGGATTAAACCAAGGCCAGGCATATACTAGGCAAGTGCTCTACCACTGAGCTATATCCCTAGACCAAACTCAGAGATTTGAAAAGTACCTCTATGAAAAATGATATTACAGTAAATGAAAAATTTATGGAATTAGCTATACAACTGCTGAATATTTTTAAAAGACAAAATAACAAAAAAAGACACAGAAGACTATCAAATTCATGAGCTTTTAAAAGCTTCATGAATTCTGTTTGAGCCAATATAATTGCTCAATTGCTAGTGATATGAAATCTTGATAAAAAGTTTAAAAATTTCAATTACTGGAACCCATGTAAACAAGGAAGATCCAAACCACAAAGCCATCCTTTGATTCCCACCTGTGAGTGATAAGGAGGCTCTCTCTCTCTCTCTCTCTCTCTCTCTCTCTCTCTCTCTCTCTCTCTCACACACACACACACACACACACACACACACACAGAGACAATGCATAAAAGGAGCTCTCTCATGAGAGGAAGATGCAGCATGACAGAAGACGATACACAAAGGATGGATCCAAACGTCCCAAAATCTACTTCACGAGAGCTCCTAAATGAGAAAAGATACAAAGAGCCGAAGTAATCAAGTCACAAAGAGAGGTTCCTCGAAATCAGAACAAGAACTCGTAGAAAGAGTTCATCTAGAGAGAGCCACCAATAAGAAGCAAACACAGTGTACTTTTACCAAAAGATATTTTAAACACCCAAAGAAGATAAACATCGCTTTTCAAATACGTCCTCCGCCAGATGCTGTTATCAGATGTGCCACTCTCAGCCACTCACCACCACGAGGGCTTCAGCCTGTGCCCCTCAGCTCTGGTGGGTAAAATCTGCTAGGGCCACGATGCGACATTTGCTACATCTGTTCAGAACACCACCTTCCTGCAGTCTAAAGAGGACGCAAGAATGTCCAGCACCTACAGCTTCCCTACAGCAGCACAGTGTAGTGTTTTTCTGGAATGAACTCTATTAGAAATACGAGACACATTTTCTCCATTCCACAGAGAAGGAAGCTAATGAATCACAGGGTAAACTGAACCACTGAGACTGCACCCCATTTACTAAGACTCACAGAAACAGTTTTTGAATCAAGAAAGACACTTTAGAATACAACATAATAATGGGATTAATCGTCCTGAATGTGGAGGCTCAGTACCTCATTTGCTGAAGGGCCCTGGCTGGGTTGGAGCCCATTCGGTCCAGTTTGTTAATGAAGGTTAAAAAGGGAACGTTGTAGCGCTTCATCTGGCGACTGACAGTCATGGTCTGGCACTGCACTCCACCGACTGCACAGAGGACAAGGACCGCACCGTCCAGGACTCGCAGGGCCCTTTCCACTTCTATTGTGAAGTCCACGTGGCCTAAAGGAGACAAAGACTCTTTAATATACAGTCAGTTTGTATTAGGTCAGGTTAGGCTGCCCACTGCTGTGATAGAACTCCGACGAAAACAACATGGGGCACAAAGGGTGTATCTGGCAAACCCATTACAGTCCATCCTCAGAAGCCAGGGTCCGCTCACTGACTGGCTCCTAATGACTACCTTAGCACACTCTCTTATGTGATGGACGACCACTTGTCTGGGGGTGGGGGTAACAACCCAGCGTCCTATGCCCCCACAGACTTTCCAACAGGTAATATGGTGTAGGCATGCTCATAAGGCAGTATGGTGTGGGTATGCTCACATGGCAGTATGGTGTGGGTATGTTTACAAGTTGAGGTTTCTGTTCCTACTTGCCTCTAGCTTGTGTCAAGGTGACAAAAAACTAACCAAGACACTTGATCCCCTGTCCACCCCACATACCAATACAACAATCTTAAACAATAATCTCTTCTTTCCTGTTTATCCGCAAGACCTCATGTTAATACTAATATCCCAATATAAAACACAGCGTTGACAGTCGTAGTCTTTAAAAACCCAGTGTCTCTTTTAAAGTCCGAAGTCTCCCTTAAATATCTCATAACTATTGGTTGCTGAAAAATCAAATAACAAGTTAAATACTTTCTTACTCCAGGAGGAGAGAATCAGGGAGTCACAAAGCAAAGCAAATCCGAATTTCAACAATGGAGAAGTTCCAAGCGGCCTGAGTGGCTCCAGCTCTCTGGCTCTCCCACCCACCGCACATACATCTTCTCTCCGAGGTTCAGGCCCGCTCCACTCCACAGCTGCCAGCTATCCTTGGTGGCCATCCCACTGTACTGTCACCTCCAAAATGCTGGGGTCTACACTGAACCTGGGCTGCGCCTTCACCCGCAGCCTCTCCTTGGATCACTTCAAAGCTAATCTTATTACGCGATGCCAAGGCTCAACTGCTCTCCATGAACCTGTCAATCCTGGGCCTTCTACTGCAACTGAGGCTGCACTCACACCAATGGCCTCCTCTCACGGTGCCAAGCCTCGGCAGATCTCCAAGACCCCTTCGAGCCTTTAGACCCAGTGCCACCTAGGTGACTTACACATTACTGTGTTCAGCTGCCAGCAGGACATGAAATCCTGGCCTCCCCTGAACAGCACAGCATCTCTGTGCTGGCCCTGGGGAATAATCCCAGAAGACTCATTTCAGTGATGCTGGTTTCTTAGTTACAGCTAACTTCTCACCTCCAGCTGCCAAGCATCGACGGCACCAGCAAAGCCAGTGTTTTCTTTAATGGTGCTTACTACCACTGCTGACTCTAGCCTAGCTGACGAGACACTGTCTATTCTTAGCTCAAACTATCACGGGGGCTCTGGTACAGCCTTTGCTTCTCTCTGAAACTTCAGGAGCCAGGCCTCGCCTGTCCGGCATGTCTACTGTCTAAGCCCACAATAGCCTATTGAGTTCTAAGCACTCAACGACTTTCTCAGTTCAAAATTCCAAAGTCTGTCCACAACCCTCTCCAAAACCAACACAGTCAGCTCTGTCACAGCAGAATTCACAACCTGTACCAAGTTCTGCATTTAGTTTCCTATTTCTTTGATAAAACATCGTGACCAAAAGCCATCTGGGAAGGAAAGGCTTCATTTGGTTCAAAGGTTACAGTCCACCGTGAGGGAAACCAGTGAAGGAACTGGAGCAGAGACCACGGGGGCTGCTCGCTGGCTCGCTCAGCGCCACGTTTCATTTCTCTCAGGACCACCTGCATGCAGGCATAGAGAGGGGTGCGGCGGGGGGGGGGGGGGAGGGTGTGCACCCAGTGGGCTTGGCCCTCTATCAATTAGCAATCAATAAAATGCCCCACAAACTCACCTGCAGACAATTTATGATGAGAACATGTCAGGTTGGCAAAACCTAGCAAACCAGGACACTGTGGGAAGTCCTTCACCCCTGCTCACTGCACACATCTTTACACTGGGATGTGCGTTCCTCAGGCCATCAATCTTACCCACCCAGTATCGGGTTCGAGGCTCAACAGGATGACTCCCAAAGGACTTAGGGAAGAGCTAGACCATGGGAAAGGGAGAGCCCTTCTTACTTTCTCGTGTTATTTTTCAAAGAAGCAACAGACAGATGAAGTGCTTTAAGTCCCAAATCTGGTAGGAATTCAGTGTTGCACTTTTAAAATTTGATCCTCAGAGATGAACTGGGTCATACTAGAGAAAAGAATTACATAGAGTTTTTTTCCCCAAGAACATACAAAGTAAGGGGCGGCTTACCTGGAGTGTCTATGATGTTGATATTGACATCTCTCCACATGGTGTAGGTAGCTGCTGACTGAATAGTGATCCCTCGCTGTCTCTCTAGCTCCATGGAGTCCATGACAGCACCGACTCCATCTTTACCTTTCACCTAAACACGAGCACAAAATTCACATTTTCCTGACTTTCATCCCAAGAAAGAAATCTTGACTGAAATGGAACCAGAAAACAAAGCTAACGTACACATCTGGGAGCTAAGCCTAATCCTGTAACCGTGTCATTTTACAAGACTGTTATCTGACAACGCGTTTCCTGTCTCAGCTACCAAGACTGCTTTTCCTTGTTGGCAGCTGACGAGCATTTGGGCCACCATCTGTTTCCCCTGAACTGCTGGCTGCTGGCTTTGCAGAGTCTACGAACTACTGATATTCAGGCAGCAGACCTCTCTGCTCTGTTCTGCTCTGCCTGTGAGGCAGAGAAGGACGGTGGTTAGCTTTTAAAGGATCTGCTTTAGCGGGTGCTTTTCACCTGAAGAACAGTCTGGGCTAGGGTTCAGGTACCCAGGGCTTGGCGGTATCTTCGAGCGCCAATATTTCACACAGTGCTTCCCTGTTGGGTTTTTGGTAGAGCTTATAATCGGTGCTGTGAATGAAAGTTCCTGAAAAGACGCCGTGCCTGGCTGTGAACGCAGAACTCCTGGAAGGAGTCCATCTGCAGAGACTGCTGGACCCATCAGAATTTCCTCCTGTGGAGAAACTGGAATGGTGCAGGTTCAGGGGTTACTTACCTTGTGCTGGGCCATGCCTACTCTGCATCTGACAAACACCTCGTGAGAATAAACCAAAACCTCTTAGAAGCTATTAACCTAGCAGGACACTAGCTTCTGCCAACCCTAAAGCTAAGAATGTCACCTTGGGCCTGTAGACCAGTTCCCCATCTCACTGTGTTTCCCTCTCTGGTGTACCCAACAATGCATGTCAAACTTGTCTTGATTTCCTACTTTCTTTGTTCTATAAAATTAAAAGATCCTGAAAATGCTCGCACGTTAGAATATGAAATTTGGGACAACCTACATCTGTGTTTCTGAGCCATGGTCACTCAAAATGGCTCCAGATAAAAACTCTTATTTCCTTTAAGATGAGAGCTGTGATTTTTTTTTTAAACATCAACAGCACCTTTTGAGACTCACTTTCCATGTGACATTATGAACATGGATCCTTCATAAAATGCTTGAGTATTGTAACAGCTGTGTAAGGTCCGGGATGCCGTATCAACATCTACTCAGGATACTCACAGTGATCACTTCTAGAGAGATCATTCATGGCAACATCTCAAACCCCAAACCCACTTGACCTCTCCTCTTCGTTCATCCGACTTTAGCTAAGGAGCCTCTGTGACAGCGGTTCTCAACCTGTGGGCTGCGACCCCTCTGAGGTGGAACGACCCTTTCACAAGGGTTGTCTGAGAGCATTGGAAAACACAGGTCTGTATATTATGACTCAGTTATGAAGTAGCAACAAATATAATTCTATGGCTGGGGTGGGGGGTCACTGCCACATGAGGAACTATAGCCAATGGTCGCAGCATTAGGAAGGTAGAACCACTGCCCTGGGGACCGCTGTTTTCATCCTAAAACAAGGTTTTGTGAAGCCCATGAAACTGTAACTACAGAACAATTGAAATCAAGTTCCGAATCGCTCTGGAATGGTTCTAGAATCAACCACTAAGCGCATACCTCGTGCATCGTGGCAATCCTGCCAGTGTAGTACAGCACCCGTTCTGTTAACGTCGTCTTCCCAGAATCAATGTGAGCCGAGATTCCAATGTTCCGGATTTTCTCATTGGGAATTGGTCCTGACGAATACCATCGGTAGGTCTTCCAATTAGCCTGAGAAACAGGTTTAAAAAGCTCAGTTCGATACACCTATTATAAGCGATCACAATTAAATGTGAACTGTGAGGGTTTTTTTTTCCTCAACCACAGCTCACGGGTTCTCAACCTCTGTCTTACATAAGGAGCCCTGGATTTAATTCTGAATACACACTGTGGCTAAATGTTAGTTTTAAACTTAAAACTTTTAAAATTGTGTGTACATGTGTTTTGCTTGCATGTTTATCTCTGCACCATATGCGTGCCTGGTGCTTGAACAGATCAGAAAAGACCTTTGGGTCCCCTAGAGCTGGAGTTAGAGATGGTTCTGAGCAAAGACGAGAGTTTTGGGGATTCAACTCTTCCTCAGGAAGTGCGGTCACAGGGTGGTCAAAGGACCCTGTTCTCATTCTGCTGTGTGGGTCCCAAGACTGATACTCAGGCTGTCATATTTGACAACTCCCCTATGGTTCAGCCTTGCTGCTAACTTTTAAACACACACTGTCATAACATCAGAACGATACCTCTCGATGACCACTTTAACAAGAAATACAAGTTTTCGATTGAATTGTACCTTAGGTTTTTGGTTTTCCCTATCCTATTTTACAGCTAGCAAGGGTATGTAAGGACACACAGGTCTACCCAACTAAGAGCCTACACACACACATACACACACACACACACACACACACACACACACACACACACACACACACAAACACACCCTCCCCGAAAAGGTTTCCAATTTCAACTGCACGAAAACAATGAAGTGCCTTTTGGGGTGGTAGTTGTTCCTGTGAGCTTTACAATGGGGAGAGGGAATGTATTTACTGAATCAAAACAAAACTGCACACCCAAACACTTGGCAAACACTTCTCAGAAGAGGGAAAGTGACAACATGTCAAAGCAGACAGTTGGCAAGTGCTTGAATGGTTAAACCACAGGGATATTTGGTAGCAAAACAAACCAGGGCCCCATCACAGGTAGGGGGCCATATCTACCAATGGCTTCCCTGCTCTGAGTATATCACTCCAAAGACTTACAAAGTTTAATCTATACACCTTACTGGGACACATGACCTGTGACGAGCACCAGGAAGTTGAATAGAACCCATTCGTTCAGAGAGCATCCAACCATACCCAGTAGTAAGAGGAGCACTGGATAACGAGTCAGAAATCCGGGGCTTGAGTCCCGGAGCCGCTAACTTTCATCTGACCTTCACTCGGGGCACTCCTCCTTAAGGTAGATCATACCCATCAGGAGGCGGGGGACCCCAGCGCAGAGTTGTGAGTCCCAAGGCCGAGCTGGCATGCGGATAACCAGGAGGTTACGGGGCTCGGGAAGACGCCGCTCAAGACCCAGGGTAAAGAAGGGGTGTCGCCACCTGCTCGGCTCTGGAAGGCTCGCTGGCACCAGTTACCTGCTTCCACTGCCAACCCAGGATGGCAGGGACCCGAGGGAGCGGCCCACGCCCCAGGGCTGCAGCGATCCGCAGCAGCCGCATGACAAGTCTGGAACGGCCACTTCCAGGGTTCCTGCTCCGCTGTGCTCTGCTGTGCTCAGCGCCGGCAGCAGAGCGGGAAGCGCTCAAAGTCACGCCGGCAACTCCAGCCACAGGAGCACTTCCGGGAGGAAGGTCAGGAGGTCGGCCAGAGGAAAGCAAAGGAGAGGCACCTCTGTCTGAGTTCTATATAGCGTGCGTCCTCTGCTGGTCAGGAGGAGAAAGTGCAGTTTATGCAGAGGGTTGTCATAGGGAGGTGGCTCTACTACTGAGGCAGGTAGTCTGGTCCCTTTGTCTTTAAAGAAAAAAATAAAAAATAAAAACCATCGCTGTATAAAAAAATGTTCTGGGCATGGCGGCACACTCCTCTAATATGAACACTTTGGAGTCAGAGCTAGGTGGATGTCTTGTAAGTTCTAAGACAGCCTGGTCTACATAGAATTCTGGGCCAGTCAAGTCTAGACAGAGAGAACCTTTTCAACAAAACAAAACAAAAGCAGCAAATTTTAAACATAGTTGTTTTACCTATATGACAATGAGAAAACGTTTATAATAATTTAAATGGAAGGAGTACACAAAATGTCTTCATGAGTACAGCATCATCGAATATGGGGGAAATTGAGAGTATATAAATGTTGAATTACAAAAAAATTTCCTCTTTATTGTTCATCAGTAATGCTAGCTATGCGTCCTCACATCTACAAAACCGCATCCGTGACACTCACTTCTACTTGGACATCTTAAAGGCATCTAAAATTGACTTCTGGTTTTCCTCAAACCTCCTCGTGTAGTCTCCATCTTGGGAAAAGAGTCTCCGTTCTTCCAGTTGACCTAGCCAAAGATGGCAGTCACTTTGGGACCACTTGCTGACTCCTGTGGTCTAAATCTCTCAGCATATGCAAACCTCCCACTTCCTTCCTCCTCTTCACGGGGCTATTTCTTCCTGGAGTTACTGTGATGTGACCTGGGTTGATTTCACTGCTTTTGTCTCTGCTGTTGTTCAGTGAACTCTCAACACACAGACGGAAAGGATCCTTTCAAGCCAGACCATATCCCCTCTGCTGAAAATGGTACTGAGAGTCAATATCTCTCTACTTTGGTGCTGTGAGGCTGGAACCATTGCTCATCGCGCACACACCACCCCACAGCTACAGAACCCTCCCCCCTTTTGCATCTGCCCTCCTTCCCCCAACCCCTACTACACAGAACATGCTCTCCCACACCTCAAACAAAACTACTGCCTAACAGGTCATTACTCTTCATCTCCCTGTTTCCGGCTGCCCACCCATGAGTGCTTGCCTGGGGGCTCAGCTCTTTGACCTTATATGGGCACAATCCCAGCTCTGAGCTCATGCACCACCACCATGTGGCTCAAAACCATAAAACCTCCTTGCTTTAGCCTGGGCCAGTGACTTTACTGACCTCCACCCGTGAGATTGGTGAACTCGCCAGACTGCTGCCTTTCAATAGACCTGCCTTTATGCTGTTTCATAAACCCGAGGCAGTGATGTGGCGGGAGAGAGGACCTCAGCAGGCCCATGGTGAGCTCCCCCTCCTCCAAGCAATCAACTTATTATAAAAGGAAGTTTGTTGGAGGAAGGGTAGGGGATCTGGAAAAGAGGTATAGGCAGAAAAAATAGGGGACAAAGAAGAACAGAAAAAGGAGCAAGCAAGGAAGAAAGAGTCCGGCCGGCCAGCAAGGGGACAAGTGGGAAAGAGAGGCGAGAGGGGAGGGGTCTTATATGCCTAGCTCCTGGTATGTCTCGTGGGCATAGATTGCAAGCTAATAATTTATACTTTTGATTTGGCTTGGCTTGGTCCATTTTGTTGGCAAAGAAACCTTTTATGTGTAAGTTCAATGTTTCTCATAATGCTCTTTGGGAAGGAAGTTTAGCTCTCCTTCCAGGATACTTCAGCCCTGTGCAGGTAGAGGCATTGTTGGAAGAGAACAGAGCTTGGGGGTCACCACACAGTGACACTTCTTTCTGTACTTTCTTGTAGAGGAGGAACATGAGAGGGCTGTGTGTCTGCAGTGTCCTTCTATCTTCAACTGGAAACCCAGATAGAGTAGAACATCCGAAGACTGAACACTGGTTCCAAATTCTCAAGTCACCAATGTCTACCCAATGTTCTTGTTCCTTTTCATGTTTCCTCAAAGTCATTTGTCTTCTTAATTTGTATACCTCTGCCAGACAAGTTTCACATTTTTCCTCAAAGTCATTTGTCTTATTAATTTGTACACCTCTGGCAGGCAAGTTTCAAAGCTCCCTGATCCCTTTCTACATCAGCACATATCCTGCACTTTCTCCCGTAGTTCCTTATATTTTATATCTTTTATGATACTGCATGATACATCACTGCGATGTCTTTCATAACTCCATTCTTGTTTATTTTTAAATGTCAGAACCATTCTTTAATAACATCAGCCCAACTCACAGATTTAGCATTGGAAATGCTCTGTACACTTGTTGGCTAGCATTACCTAAATCGGGAACAGCCTAATTGGTAACCTTTGATTATACCTGTGAATTGTACAAGTGCACAGACTTGCACAGCCATTTTGGAAAGCAGTATGGTAGTTCCTCAAGAAGATGGGAATTGATGTACCTCACAATCCAGCCATATCACTCTTGGGCATTTACCCAAAGGATGCTTCATTCTACCATAGAGACACTTGCTCAACCATGTTCACTGCTGCTCTATTCACAATAGCCAGAAACTGGAAAGAACCTTAGATGTGCCTCACCAGAAGAATGGATAACAAAATGTACATTTACATCATGAAATCATGGATGCTAAATGATGGAACTAGGTAAAATCATCCTGAGTGAAGTAACCCAGAAAGAGAAATATGGTACGTATTCAGATACATGGAAAGTAGCTGTCAAGTCAATGACAATAAAGCTACAATCTATATAATATCACAGAAGTTGGATATAGAGTAAGGAACTAGAGGGAAAAAATAGATCTCAGAGTAGAAGGAGAAAGCTACAAATGGATGGGGGCAGGAATGGGAATGCCAAGTATGGAGGGAAAGGAGAGAGGGAGATGAGGGACTATGGAGAGAGACAGCTAAACTTAAGGGCCATTTGATGGGTATTCTGGAAACCTAATACAATAGAACCCTAATATAGACGTATGTAAGAAAGTGAGCTAAATAAAATCTCCAAATAATGGGGAAGACAGGGCCCCAAGCTGGTTATCTGTTGATATCAAATAAAATTTCCAGTTCATCTAATTGAGTTATTGGCCAAAGGGTTTCCTTGGAAGTCACCAAATAACCCAGGCTTATGGTCAAGGCTATAGACTGTTCTTCACACATCGACAGCAAGGCCCATTGCCAAAGACAACACAAACTCACTGAACACGGAGAGAGTAGGCTGGTGCCTACAGAGTCTTCACCCCTATGTTCTAGTCTCTTTGTCCAGGAGGGCACTCTGCATGCTACCAAAAGAAAGGTAAACACCAACCCAGCCACCAAGCCCTTTGACTTACAATGGTGGCCTGCCTGGAAGATGTGCTTGTGTAGTGGTGCACAGAACTTATGGGAATAACTAAGCAATGGCGCATTGACTTATGGCCCACTCCACAAGATAGAACCATACCCCACACTGCCTGGGTGACCAAGAGCCTGACACTACACAGTCCAGGGACCTAGAGTAAAACCAATTATCCTTTCATTTTATTGAAAGGATGTGGCAGTCAAATGACTCCTAATGACATTCTACTATAATCAAAGATTAGAGCATTGCTCTTCCACAGGCAGAGAAGCTTCTTCCTACCGGAGAGGGGAACAGAGAGCCACAGACAGGCATCGTGCAGAGAGAGATGTAGGATGTCATACAGACGAGGGCGGGTGCAGGATAGAACGAAGCCTGTCTGGACAAGGAAGGAAGGATGGGCGGGAGAAAAGTTTGAGGGCAGAGCAGAAGACTGGAGGAGATGGCAGAGTGGCCACGGAGAGAACATGGAGGCTGACATTAAGATTCTACTCTGAGTATTTACAGGTTATTATGGGTGTTTTTTGTTTTTGTTTTTGTTTTTTTTGAGGATAAGCATATTTATTTGTTTATTTATATTTATTTTTAATTCACTTTGCATCCCGATAACAGCCCTCCCCTTCCCAGTCCCATTCTTCCAAATTCCTTCACCCATTGTCCTCTCCCCTTCTCCTCAGAGATCTGCCCTGAGACATCTAGTTCCAGTAGGACTAGGCACATCAGCTCCCACTGAGGACCAACCAAGCAGTCCAGGTAGGGCAAAGGGGATCCAACGGTGTTGGGAGCAGCCTTGAGATGGCGAAAGCAGCCTTCAAGTTAAAAAAAGCAATTGTGTTCTAGCCTTATGCTAGAATAATAAGCAATAGTCTTCAGGTTAAAAAGCAATTATATTTTAGCCTTATGATAGAACAAAAAGCAATAGCCTTAGGTTAGATCAAAAGCAGCACCTGCAGCTCTACGTAAATTCAATAGATAGCATAAATCTAGGTGTCAGATCACTGAGTACCGGTGGTCAGGCACTGATGGTCAGGTCACTAAGCAACCCACCCTGCTGTTCCCCCGCTTGGCCGATTTACCCAGCCAATATCCTGGTTATCAAGCCAGGCCCATTCTTTGTGGTCACCCAACCCCTCCCCACATTTTGCTTCTACCAGTATATCTTCAGCCTGAGAAAAATTAAAAATTGTCAGCTTGATCAGACTTCTTGACTTGCTGTCCGTTCTTTGCGTCTCTTGTCCCCCATTCTCTCCTAGGTGGACCCCAGACCCTGGTCGACTGCCCTGCGGGACAGGGCACAACGGCAGGCAACAGAGACTGAGATAGACCCTGCTCCACTTGTTAGGGAACCCACATGAAAACCAAGCTGCACATTTGCTCCTGCATGCCCCACGGTTGTAGGCCTAGGTTCTGTGAACTCCCATGGTCCCTCAGATCCATGGGTCTTTTTGTGGTGTCCTTGACATCCCTGGCTTGCTCGTTTCTATCCCTCGACTCTTCTGTAAGACTCCTGCCTGGAAGCATAGCAGAGTATCATTAATAATGTCCAGGGTTCATTCTCTCACATGGGATGAGTCTCAAGTTGGGGCAGTCATTGGTTGGCTGTTCCCTCAGCTTGTTATGGATGTTCTTAAGGGATGGGTGTGCACAGGACTTTGTATGTTTAGGTGGGCAATTATATCTTATCTATTGGATCAGAGGTTATTGTGTTGTGTGTTTTTTCTTGTGGAGAATGTGAGTGTGTGGCGGCAGAGACACTGGGCTGACACAGAGTTGGGATGTGTGTTTCTGGTAAGATATCTAACAGATACCTTGAAACACTGCAGTGCTAGATCTAGTGCGGGATTAGAAATACTCAATCATTTATATAAATTTACAACAACAGAGAGATACCTTGGAACACTAAGCCCTAAATGGGATATCTGTTACTGGATATTTGATCACACTATGAACTCTGAGATTGTGTCATTTACTAAATAAACAAAACAAAAAAAACCAAAAAACCCCAAAACCTTTCTAGTTGTAGTGTGGTCTCTGATTCTTGTACCTTCTCTTGTTTGTTTGTACCTTTTCCTTCTGTTTGTTTGGTCCAATTCTGATGTGTTGTTTCTTGTTTTATCTTGTATTTTATATTTTATTATTATCCCTTAGAAGTCTGTTTATTTTGTATTGAAAGACAGAAGATGTAGGTTCAGAGGGAAGGGAGGTGAAGAGGAACTGGGAATAGAGGGGAAACTAATCAGGATATATGAGAAAAGTATTTTCAATAAAAGCGGGGAAAAGCTAGCTACTCCATATGAAGTTCTAATAATGGAATCAAACTAGCAAAGAGATAACAAAAGCTAAAAGATATTAAATACTCCTAACATGAAATATTTTATGGAGAACAAGGCACATAGATGGGAAACACTAGTTAAAAAAACAGATTTTAGCTAGTTAAAATGTACTTTCCTCATCTAATACCTTTATGTTTTAGGTCATTGTTACTGCTTCTTTTAACTTGTGGTATAATAGTCCTATTAGATATCAGAAATGTCAGATATAGAAGACAGGGGAAAATCAGACTCAGTTCACAATGGCTGGATTTGATGTGACCTAGGAATTTCTTCTTTAATGGCTTCACCAATTCTTTGTCCTTACTCTTACTGGTTTCTTTATAAAAACTAGAGAGAATGAGCCTTCCTGGTGCCATGGGACACACCATATGATATCTTGTAAGCTATTTAGTAGGTTCTAAGGGGAAAAACTGCCGTGTTAAATATTTTACATGTCTATTAAAGCTTCTGTGATCGTGTTGCAGGTCTGGAGCTAAATGGCCATTCATCACCCACCTTTGTGGTTTATGTATATATAGTGCAACGATTTCATAGATGTATATTGTGAGCATAAGTTCTCAGAAAGAAACTTGTCAAATTTGAAGGTGGCTGTGTGTCACTATCAAGTCCCAAAGAAAGTAGGGACAAGTCTCACTTAAAACCTGTGGCTTCTCCCAGCACTTCTCACCCTGCTTTCTACCCCAAACCTCTCCAGCCCAAGGGCTGGGCTTTGCTTCCTCCCTAGCTTCTGTTTCCTTTATAATTCAACTGTTTCCCATACGTTTTCTTGGTCTCTCCTCTCCCTCTCTTCTTCTCCCTCTCTCCTCCAATGACCTGGTCTATTCTGCTGGCCATGTTCAGTCTGGACCCTTCCAGATATCTCTGACTGTGCTCTCCTTCATACTGACAATTAAAACTCTTCTCAACTATATGTAGTAGCAGCCATCACAAACCTAGTCCTATGCCTAGTCATTTGTCCTCAACAAGCAAATTACAGGAGCCAAATTAAATGTGAAATGCAGAAAAAACGTTTTATTCAACGTGGCCACATTGGGAGGAGGAACAGAGAAACCCAGTGTCTTAAGGTTTTAATGCTATAAACTGAGACACCATGGCCAAGGCAACTCTTATAAAGGACAACATTTAATTGGGGCTGGCTTACACTTTCAGAGGTTCAGTTCATTATCATCCAGGCAGACACAGGGCTGGAGGAACTGAGAGTTCTACCTCTTCATCCAAAGGTAGACAGGAGAGGACTTACCCTCAAGCAGTTAGGAGGAGGGTCTCATTGCACACCCCACAGTGACACACTTCCTCAAACAAGGCCACACCTACTCCAAAAAGGCCACACCTCCTAATAGGGTTGTCCCCTGAGTCAAGCATATTCAAACCACCACATCCAGTGAACTCCCTTCCCCCAAGTTCACGTTCAAGGTACTGGAGTGAGGTTGAAGTTTAAATAGAGCACTAAGGATACACACATCTCAACAGTCCTGGTTAAGGTATGGTCCTGCCAACAACAGAACCATCCTCCTGTTTCATTTTCATCCTATAAGGCGGTTTGATAAGTTGTGAGAATGGTATAAAATCTCTTTCTGGAAGAGAAGTTCCTCGTGTGGATAGCATGAGAATCCTAGGACAATTCCCATTTCTTTGGGATCCATATTTCAATAGTTTGGTAGATCATGGGGCACAAGGGTGTCATCAGACTATCTTCACTTAAGCCTGGTTACAAAAACACACCTTCAACAGAACCTTTTGTAAGTCTGACTAACTAATAAGAACTTCAGAGCCTAATCATAACTTATCCTAGGATACCTTTACCCCTTAGCCACTCCTTGCCTGACACTGAATCTGACTTACCATCTTTGTGGCTATCTGGTGAAAATAAATAAGTAAATAAATCTACAGGGAACTATTACCATGTTAAAATATAGTATTGAAGGAAACCTTAATCTGTGTTCCCAAATCTCTTATTTGGCTCCAGAAAAATCATATCATTTGAGAGTTTTTTGCATCAACTATTATATCATAATCAAATTAATCCCCACCCCCTGCCAACCATCGGATTGAGCCCAGGGACCCCAATGTAAGAGTTAAGGGAAGGACTGTAGGAGCTGAAGGTGATTACAACCCCATAGGAAGAGCAATATCAACTAACTGGACCACCCAGAGCTTCCAGGGACTAAACCACCAACCAAAGAGAACATACGGAGTGACCCATGGCTCCAGCTACATATGTAGCAGAAGATGGCCTTATCTAGCATTAATGGGAGGGAGGCCTTGGTCCTGTGGAGGCTCAATACCCCAGCCTAAGGGGATGCTAAAGCGGTGAGGCAGGAATGGGTGGGTGGGTAGGGGAGCACACTGATAAGAATAAAAAGAAAGGGGGGATGGAAGGGGGAGTTTGCAGAGGGGAAACCAGAAAACGGGACATTTGAAATGTAAATAAATAAAATAATAAAAATATGTTCATCTAAAATAATCAATTAACCCCCCCTTACCATCTCTGGTTCCTCTTCTTATCTCCCTGATACCCTTCTTTTTCAAAGCTAACCCCCTTTGCTTTTATGCTTCTCCCATTTTTATGCTTCTCCCATTCACAATTTCAAGAATATCATCAGAGCACATTTGAAGCACATACCACAGACTTGGCCAGCTCTGCTATACCTTGAACTAATCAACATATTTGGAAAGCACCTTGATTTATGACTTCATATGTTTGTTTATTATAAAACTTCAGAAAACAGTGCCATGTTAGTAAAGTAATCTGAATTTGTACTCTTGGTCATGCCCATTGAGATTAGCTCCACAATAAACTTTCTCTTATTCCTTTAGAGTAAAAACAGTTTTTGCACCAACAAAGAAAATCTCATTGCATTAAAGCTGAACATTTAACCCACAAAGCCTAATTACCGTTTTACTGTATTTCCAAGTAATGTATTTCCATGCATTTTAAGGCTATGCCAGCACTTACTATTAATCAAGGGACAGGGCCTTTTGCTTATTACTAGAAATGAAGGGCGATGCTTTACTTTTAAAACGAACTTCTGTCTCAATTACTCTCAGCAATTTAAGCTGGATTTCAACACATTTAAATCCTAGGTAAAATGTTGTGGTTTGTCCTGAAGTTATTTGTATTTTGATGCTAATTCCACTGCCCCAAAGATAGCTGCCTAGTCAAGGACTCAGAACTCAGGTGACTTCACCAGAACCACCATTGAATTTGTAAAGTACAGGTGAGGGGCAGGTACAGGATAGAAGGAGGCCTGTCATTGGAGGAGAAGGAAGGATGGGTGGGAGAGAGTTTGAAGGAAGAGGAGGAGACTAGAGGAAGGAGAGGAGACAGGACAGAGACGGAGAGAGGGGAGAAGCCAGGCAGGTGATGTTAAGATTCTGCTCTGTGTATTTACAGGTTGTTATCAATGTTCCTAAGGGATGGATGGTACCAGGCTTTGTATGTTTAAGTGGGCAATTATATCTTACCAATTGGGTCAAAGATTATTGTGTTGTGTGTTCTTTTATGTGGGGGTTTGAGTGTAGGAAAGTGCAGCTGGGATGTGTTTCCGCCAAGATATCTAGCAGATGTCTTGGGACACCGAGGTGTAGACCCAGCGGGGTAAAAGACAACTATACTTTTTTATTTATATATTTTTACAACAACAGTAAAATGTTAGAGAGATTTTGCTAAGGAGTACTTTCTGGCTTTTGTGAAATATTTCACATCCAACACATGGCTTAGACAATGAGTGACTGTTTAAAAGGGGACGAAGAACAGTTTGCATCAGGTTTAAACGTTAATGATCAAAGAATATATGCCTATGGGAAAATTATCACACCATGTCTCCTTTGAAAACCAACAAAATCTGGCACCTTGATCTTCCCAATAGTTGTATCTCTTTAAGGGTCTATGCAGGATCCCTGGAGAAACATATAAATTGTGCCACATACAGCACACTATGTGACAATCTCTAAATGACATATAATTTATATGTGTTCCCTATAAAATCACTGCTGCTAAGAGACACATATCTTTTTAATACTTGCTTGATTTCTATAGAAGACAGATCAAGGGGTTGGGAATTTAGCTCAGCGGTAGAGCGCTTGCCTAGCAAGCGCAAGGCCCTGCCTGGGTTCGGTCCCCAGCACCGGAAAAAAAAAAAAAAAAAAAAGAAAGAAAAGAAGTCAGATCAAAAGGGAAAAGGTATGTTTACATATTCTGTAACTGCTATGATTAAAAGAGTATCACAGTGAAGCAGTTATTAAGGTGCCTTGAGATTTGACTGTAATTATGTAAAGTTATATTATTATGTAGGAAAAAGGAGATTAAGTTATCTATCGAAATTTTGCTCTATCGTGTCAAATTATATAAAATATTATTTAAAATCAAGCCTTTTACTATGGAGATGGCTCAGTTGGAAAAATGCTTGCCTTGTGAGTACAGGGCCTGGGCTGGATCCTGAATACCTACATAAAAGAGATAAGTGTGGTGGTGTGTGTTTATGATCCACGTTTGGGGACAGGGACACTGACAAGTATCTGGGGCTGGCTAACCAGACAACTTAAGTTTAATGGGTGAGCATTAGACCAATGAGAGGCCTTTTTTGAAAAATAAGTGGATGACAACTGAGGAACCAACACTGGAGATTGTCCAGGGGCCTCTACATACATGTGCACATGAACCCATACACAAATGTGTGCACTGGTTACATAAATGCACACATAGAAAATGAAATAAAAGTATTTGCAATATGACAACTTCCCAATGCTGTTATTGGTTTACTAAACCATGCATAAGAGGGCCATTTTAACTCATACATGCTCAATTAATTTTAGTTATCAAATGAATGACCACATTTAAAAAATGTAATGACCAATTAAGGACATAATACAAAAATCAGTAAAATTAACAAGCATATATTATCATTAGCTAGTGAAGTGTGAGCATAATTTTACTCCTTAGAAAATACTGAGATTTTTTTGATGTTGTTTTCCTTGATAAAAATTATGAACTAAGCTCTCTATATTCTTATAAACTTCACCCCCATACAGATAGGTTAGTGCTTGAATCCCAGAGTAAAAAGGCTGACTGGATTCTTAAATGGTGTAAGTAAAGGAGGAGCAACTGAGTTATTACCACCTTGCTCAGGAATACATGTCTAATGAATTTTGAGAACATCAATTACTCTAGTTTTCAAAACAGTAAATGTACTTTTTTAGTGTACAAAGAATCTCTCATTAAGCATCGACAAGACAGAAATAGGCAACATTAAAAATTTAAAGAGAAAGGATATATAAATTATAATAAATTATATGAGTGTAATAAATTATATGGAACAAACCCTATACCACATGCAGAAATTACAATAAAATTCATGTACATTAGCAATTTAAAATATTTTCTTGAAATGAAACTGATTATTCCTGTTCTTTTAAAAAGTAATAATTTCTTATAAAATACTAATGGTATATATATGTATGTATGTATAAGTAATTTAGTTTTGAGATAGGGTCTTTTACTCTAGAGTCCAAGACCTCAAAGTCACCGCAATTCTCCTGCCTCACCCTCTAGGATTTCTGGATCAGAGGTATGAGCCTGTTATGAGGGGCATAAGATGTACCATGCCTGGATCACTAATATAGCTTTATTATTTTCTAAGCTAGCTAATTCTATAGCACATTATAAAATTTGGGAAATACTATACTTTGACTTACGCCACTCTACTATGGTGTCAGCAGACATTGGATGTGTTTTATTTTAAGATCTTACTTTTGTGTACTGAACTAAGTTACAGAACCAGTTCATAACTGTTGGGGATTGATTCTAATGCTTTGTCTTAATTCGGCTCCAAAAATCACACAGAAATCTGCATGTCCAGACGCTGAAGGTCCCTGACCACAACTGGTTTTTGATTAATCAATAAAGAGTCAATGGCTAATGGCTGGGCAGGGTGAAAGAGGTAAGACTTTTAAGACTCCAGGGCAAGAAATGCAGGAGGAAGAAGGAATTCCGCTATGAGAGGGGCATAAGATGTACCATGCCATGAAGGGGAAGCAGAAATATCAGAATTAAGAGTCAGGAAAGCGGGCCCCAGGGGCCATTGCCTTGACTGGGTCTCAGATGTTAACTCAGGAATATTGGAGGGGAGTGTGTGCTAGCTGTGGAGAGGTTTAGAAGTGCCCAACCATTGAGCTAGTAGGCATATTAAAAATAATGCTGTGTGTGTGTGTGTGTGTGTGTGTGTGTGTGTGTGTGTGTGTGTGTGTCCTTTATTTTGTGAATCCAGAACTCTTGGGCAGGTGCATTGAGCTCAGAGCGGTTTAACAATTCACTGTTACACAGAACCATCACCATGGTAAGTATGCAAGGGTTTATGAACTTACACTGTAGATAAATGTAGTATATCTATTATTAAAAATACTATATTTGAGTCAGTTGTATTTATACATTGTCATATCAAAATAATTGAGAAAGTAAAATCAGCATGGGTTTTAAAGTTAGTACATCTTAAAGAGTTTTATATAGACAGTTAACCAATTTAACCACATTGTTGAACATCAAAATTTTATTCCTAAAGTATGAACAATGTAAAGCTAAAACTTACAAGATTATTCATATTCAGAAGAAAGCTGCAAAGTACACACTGATTTAACAACAGGAGATTGGTCTTTTGTATATTATCTAGCACCATGCCATGACTCTGTTAAAATAACCAACTAAACAAATGAAATGCACGGCTATTTATTTTTTGGTGATTTTCACAGGTGATCCTTTGACATTGAGTTTGTCCACAAAAATGTTTGCTCTTCTTCCACTCTCAATGGCTGAATTTCGATGAATTTTCTCTCTAAGAAATATACATATGACTATTAATACCATTTATAAATACTCAATGGTTTATAAGTCACTGCAAATAAGTTAAAAGCCACTGTAGTTTAGTTTTATCTTCAAAGTTCCTTATTAACTCTAGACAATTACTTTATTGAACATCAACTCTAGACAATTACTTTATTGAACATCATACAAGAAAGTAGAAGCTATTTTTCCTAAGATTTACTGAATCACTTGCAGCTTAAAGAATGTCAAAAATGGTGGCCATAGCGGTAGTTATACTCACAGCTCCTGAATTGTGCCACCCAAGTGTCAAAGGGAATCGATAGTCACGCATACCTAATAGTTAACATGTTGGCAGCACACTATCACGTGCTAATTCACTTCTGACAATTCTACTGGATAGAACTACTGAGCGAAAAATGCAGCTGCTAGGGCCATAGATTTACAGAACATCTGAAGTGAACATACTTTCTTTAACTGGGACCTAGATTTTGTGTTTGATCAATGTTCAGTGTAAGACAAATATTATCAAAAATTTAGAGACAAGTTTTAAAGTCTTGTTATAGAATGTATTCAGGCTCTAAATTCCTAAGCAAGTACTTTCAAAGATACTAGGCCAGCTCGTGGACTTTTACACAAGGCTTCCGAATCACGGGGCATTCATTCGTCCAGGAGGCCTTCTCCCATCCCACACTCTTGGAGCCTAGGCTGGATTTCTGTTTCAAGAAACTTGAAGTTTCTCCCAAGAATTTGGGAGTCAAGTCATGGGCCCCAAGAATTAACTTCAGAATATGTACTAAATGTATAAAAGCTATACATTTTAATATGTGGTTTCAACAAAACTTCCCAGTTATTCTAAAAGCAATTTCAAAGATGAAAGTTTTTATAAAATTTAAAATTTTTATAAAATATCTAGTGCATATGAAATACCAAATTATATTAATTACTTACTCAATATTATTACATATTATGAAAGCATTTAAAATTCATTTATAATTAAATGCTGAATTTTGACTTGGGAAGAAAGTTAAGTTTTTAAAATACAAAACCTTTTCTCTTATACTGTCTATATAAATATCTAAACCTTGTGTGAAGTGGACGACTTTAAAAATTTACACTAGGAACTGTTTATAATATATATTATAGCATATACAATTTCTTTTGATATCAAATTTTTCCTGGTAATAAAGTACAGTTCTAAAATAGTATTTGTTGGTTTTCAGAAACAAAGTTTGATTTGTATGGACTATGTAGATTAAATATAAAGTTCCTTATATCATAATCGATACACCTTGGGTATTCTTAAGAACCTGATAAGAGGTAAAGTTACATAACTCTTTTAGTGTTGTGTTTGTGTATGAGGATGAGAGTACATAAGTGTTGGTGTGTATGTGCATCTATAGAGGTCATAACAGTTTTGGTTACCGTTGTTTAGGCTTTGACTTGCATGGTAAGCTGGGTATCCGTCACTTCTTCCTCGGTGTTGGGATTATAGCTGCATGCTACTATGTCAGGCTACTTTCTTTTTTTAATTAAGTTTTGAGGATTAAACATACTGATTGTCCGGCAAAACCTTTACTGAATGAGCTCTCTCTCCAACCTAACCTCCATAACTTGTAAATCTCTTTAAAAGCATGTTTTTAGAAATAGCCTTTACCTCCTTTTGAGTTCCCGTGACCCTAGATGCTCATGATCCATGCTTCGCATTCCAGTGTTTCCTGATCGGCCAGTAGGCTTGTACTTCAGAACTTCATTTTGCCACTCATCGTCGAAAGCATGAGCATCGCCTATATTAAATATCAAAATCAAGGGAACGAGTACTTAGGTTTCTTCTGTTAGTTTTGCCTTGGGTCATTACACACCTCATGAAGCCTAGCCTTACAACAGGCAGAAGCTTCTGCAACATTCCCTTTCTTATTCCCCTCATATTCACTCTTCTGGTTACTGACAATATGGTTTTCCACTTGTCTTCTTGATTATCCTATTCTGTATGGACTAGATGATTCAAGTATACTCATTTATGAAATCTCCTTTCGAATCACCTCATAATGACCATGATGCTCTGAATCATTTCACAGAGACCATAATGCCTTCTATGTTCTTGGATACTTCTTCAGAAGCTTGCATTTTTATTCAGCTCTTCATGTTCCTAATGACTTCTTACCTTGGTGTCAGTTTCCTTACAAGTTGTGATATCATGACGTCATAAACTAACTGCCATAAAAACACATAGATGCATTTTAGATTACCTTTATAAAAACATCTTAAATTTGATTTTTCCAACATATTGACCATTACAAAACCCTCAGTGTATATATATCTACATACATATATTTATATATAACTTATCTTTTAAGTTATATGTGAGGATAAGCACATACAAGTGCTGGTGCCCTTGGAGGCCAGAGGCATCTCTCTGGAGCTGTAGTTAAAAGTACTTGTGAGCCACCTGATGATGCATCCCACACAGGGTGACCCTGGAACCCTGACTAGGGCCTCCAAGGGATTTAAAAAATGGCAAGTAGACCCACAAACAGAAAGCTGGGATCAGAAGGGGTATAAGCACCAACTACCCCCAAAGAACCATCTAGAACCTCACTGCTTTTACTGAGCAGCACAGTGGGAGGGGTTAGCTAGAGGTGTACAAGAGGCATCTGTAGACAAGTAGTCTGAATCTACAAAGACATCCAGGAGAAGGAAGCTGATGTTGCTAGCTTTTGGACACACTGTAAACATTCAAACTTGGACGTGAGGAAGAAGGCTTTGCCAATTCCTAAGCTGACCCATATAGGGAATGCTTTTGCCAATTTCTCATCGGTCTGAGGCCTTGGTCCTTGTCATGGCTGTACCCACATCAATGATATACATTCATTTAGGACTTCACTCATTTAGGGCTTCCTTCTGCTCTCTACATAGTGGAACTCGAACTAGGGTTCTCTGTAAGAGTAGAATGTAGTCTTAATGACTAACCCATCACTCTAGGCGACTCTTAATAAGATCACAATTATTATAATAAAGAAAGGTCAAGTTATTTGGCTTTCTCTTATGGCATAAGAATACTTTATTATAGTTATTATTTTTTTTTTATTAACTTGAGTATTTCTTATTTACATTTCGAATGTTATTCCCTTTCCCGGTTTCCGGGCAAACATCCCCCTAATCCCTCCCCCTCCCCTTCTTTATGGGTGTTCCCCTCCCCACCCTCCCCCCATTGCCGCCCTCCCCCCAACAATCACGTTCACTGGGGGTTCAGTCTTAGCAGGACCAAGGGCTTCCCCTTCCACTGGTGCTCTTACTAGGATATTCATTGTTACCTATGAGGTCAGAGTCCAGGGTCAGTCCATGTATAGTCTTTAGGTAGTGGCTTAGTCCCTGGAAGCTCTGGTTGCTTGGCATTGTTGTTCATAAGGGGTCTCGAGTCCCATAGTTATTATTTCTATATGTGTGTTTGTGCATGTGTTTTGGCCTATACAACAACTTCTAAGAGTAGGTTCTCTCTCTCACCAGGTAAGACCTTTAAAGGTTAAACTTGAGCTGTTAGATTTGGTAATAATTACCACTTAACCTGCCCATAAGAGTAATTTTTAGCTAATTCAAATATAATTTCTTTTTCTGAATGATGAATTACTTTTTAAGCTCTTTACTATGATAAAACATTATTCAAAGTACTTTCTGAAAATTTAAGATACATGTACTGACATTTCAATATAATTCAATTTTAATTAAAGCATAAAAGCTTGATTAATGTGTATTTGGACAAAATGAATACTTTGTCAATTAATATAATTGACAATTAATATAATATAATAGTAATTTTAATATAATTTAAAATATAATGACAAAAGTTAGGCACTGGAAGGGTTTAAGTGCATTGAAGAATGAATACAAATATTTAGAAAACAAAGATTTGCTTAGTATTATGTATATTATCTTATATGTACTAGAAATTAAAATTATCTGTACAAACTGTAGAAGTTATAATCTATTTACAATGAAACTTTTAGGTAACATTTAGAATACCATTGAAAAATAATAGGTTTTTGCAGTTATAATGGTGGGATAATTGAGCACAGTATGAACAAATAGCAAAGTAATCAAGTTGAAAAGATGTTTATACATGCCTAAAACTATTAAAAAGAAATTCATCAAAATTTGAGTGGTATTTTGGGATTGAAGTTATGATTGATTTTTTTATTGGATATTTAAAAAAAAAATTTCTTTTTCTTTTTTCTTTTTTCTTTTTTTTTTTTTCAGAGCTGGGGACTGAACCCAGGGCCTTGCACTTGCTAGGCAAGCACTCTACCACTGAGCTAAATCCCAACCCTAAATTTACATTTCAAATGTTATTCCCTTTCCCAGTTTCCCAGACATAAGCCCCATATCCCATCCGCTTCCCCTTCTTTTATAAGGTTGTTCACCTCCCCATTCACCCCCGCCTTCCAACCCTCCCAAAATTCCCTTACACTCGGGGTCCAACCTTGGCAGGACCCAGGGCTTCTCCTTTCTTTGGTGCCCAATAAGGCCATCCTCTACTACATATGCAGATCCATGGGTCAGTCTTTGGGTAGTGGTTTAGTCCCTGGAAGCTCTGGAGGGTTGGCATTGTTATTCTTATGGGGATGCAAGCCCCTTCAACTCTTTCAATCCTTTCTCTAATTCCTCCAACAGGGGTCCTGTTCTCAGTTCAGTGGTCTGCAGCTAATATTCATCTCTGTATTGGACATGCTCTGAATGTGTCTCTCAGGAGGCATCTATATCCAGTTCCTGTCAGCATGCACTTAACTTCATCAATCTTATCTAGTTTTGGTATATATATACCAAATATATATATATGGGCTACATGTGGGGCAGGCTTTGAATGCCTGTTCCTTCAGTGTCTGCTCCAAACTTTGCCTCCATATCCCTTCCTATGAATATTTTTGTTCCCCCTTTTAAGGAGTGAAGCATCTGCATTTTGGTCATCCTTCTTCTTGAGCTTCAAGTGGTCTGTGGATTGTACCTTGGGTAATTCAAGGTTTTGGGTTAATATCCACTTATCACTGAGTGCATACCATGTATGTTTTTCTGTAATTGGGTTACCTCACTCAGGATGATATTTTTTAGTTCAATCCATTTGCCTATTAATTTCATGAAGTCATTGTTTTTGATAGTTGAGTAGTACTCCATTGTATAGATGTACCACATTTTCTGTATCCATTCCTCTGTTGAAGAGCTTCTGGCTATTATAAATAAGGCTGCTATGAACATAGTGGAGCATGCGTCTTTGCTGTATGTTGGAGCATCTTTTGGGTATATGCCCAGGAGTGGTATAGCTGGGTCCTCAGGTAGTGCAATGTTTTCTGAGGAACCTCCAGACTGATTTCCAGAGTGGTTGTACCAGTTTGCAATCCCACCAACAGTGGAGGAGTGTTCCTCTTTCTCCACATCCTCACCAGCATCTGTTGTCATTTGTTTTTGATCTTAGCCATTCTGACTGGTGTGAGGTGGAATCTCAGGGTTGTTTTGATTTCTATTTCCCTGATGACTAAGGATGTTGAACATTTCTTTAGGTACTTCTCAGCCATTTGACATTCCTCAGCTGAGAATTCTTTGTTTAGCTCTGTACCCCATTTTTAATAGGGTTATTTGATTCTCTGGAGTCTAACTTCTTGAGTTTTTTGTATATTTTGGATATTAGCCCTCTATCAGATGTAGGATTAGTAAAAATCTTTTTCCAATCTGATGGTTGCCGTTTTGTCCTAATGACAGTATCTTTTGCCTTACAGAAGCTTTGCAGTTTTATGAGGTCCCATTTGTCAATTCTTGATCTTAGAGCATGAGCCATTGGTGTTTTGTTCAGGAAATTTTCCCCAGTGCCCATGTGTTCGAGACTCTTCCCCACTTTTTCTTCTATTAGTTTGAGTGTATCTGGTTTGATGTGGAGGTCCTTGATCCACTTGGACTTAAGTTTTTTACAGGGTAATAAAAATGGATTGATTTGAATTCTTCTACATGCTGACTTCCAGTTGAACCAGCACCATTTGTTGAAAATGCTATCTTTTTTCCATTGGATGGTTTTAGCTCCTTTGTCAAAGATCAAGTGACCATAGGTGTGTGGATTCATTTCTGGGTCTTCAATTCTATTCCACTGATCTAGCTGCCTGTCTCTGTACCAATACCATACAGTTTTTATCACTATTGCTCTGTAATACTGCTTGAGGTCAGGGATGGTGATTCCCCCAGAAGTTCTTTCCTTGTTGAGGATAGTTTTCACTATCTTGTTTTTGTTTATTTTTTTTGTTATTCCAAATGAATTTGAAAATTGTTTCTTTGGACCATTTACTTGGAAAGTTGTTTTTCAGCCTTTTACTCTGAGGTGTATTTCCCGTATGCAGCTGAATACAGGGTCCTCACTGCATATCCAGTTTGATAATCTGTGTCTTTTTATTGGGGAATCGAGTCCATTGATGTTAAGACATATTAAGGAATAGAGATTGTTGCTTCCTGTTATTTTCATTGTTAGAGGTGGAATTATGTTTGTGTGTCTCTCTAGGTTTTTGTTGCAAGATTAGTTTCTTGCTTTTTCTAGAGTGTAGTTTTCCTCCTTGTATTGGAGTTTTCCATCTATTATCCTTTGTAGGGCTAGATTTGTAGAAAGACATTGTGTAAATTTGGTTTTGTCATGAAATATCTTGGTTTCTCCATCTATGTTAATTGAGAGTTTTTGCTGGATATAGTAGTCCGAGGCTGGTATTTGTGTTCTCTTAGGGTCTGTGTGACATCTGCCCAGGATCTTCTGGCTTTCACAGTCTCTGGTGAGAAGTCTGGTGTAATTCTCATAGGTTTGCCTTTAAATGTTACTTGATCTTTTCCCCTTACTGCTTTTAATATTCTTTGTTTTGTGCATTTGGTGTTTTGACTATTATGTGATGGGAGGAGTTTCTTTTGTGTTCCAATCTATTTGAAGTTCTGTAGGCTTCTTGTATGCTTATGGGCATCTCTTTCTTTAGGTTAGGGAAGTTTTTTTTCTTTAATTTTGTTGAAGATATTTATTAGCCCGTTAAGTTGGGAGTCTTCACTCTCTTCAATACCTATTATCCTTAGGTTTGATCTTCTCATTATGTCCTGGATTTCCTGTAAGTTTTGGGCTAGGAGCTTTTTGTGTTTTAATTATCTTTGACAGTTGTGTCAATGTTTTCTGTGGTATCTCCTGCCCCTGAGAGTCTCTCTTCTATCTCTTGTATTCTGTTGGTGGTGCTTGCATCTATGACTCCTGATCTCTTCCCTAGGTTTCCTATTTCTAGGGTTGTCTCCCTTTGTGCTTTCTTTTTTGTTTCTATTTCCATTTTTAAATCCTGGATGGTTTTGTTCAATTCCTTTACCTGCTAGGTTGTGTTTTCCTGTAATTCTTTCAGGGATTTTTGTGTTTCCTCTTCAAGGGCTTCTACTTGTTTACTTGTGTTGTCCTTTATTTTTTTTTTTTTTTTCTTTTTTTCGGAGCTGGGGACCGAACCCAGGGCCTTGTGCTTGTTAGGCAAGCGCTCTACCACTGAGCTAAATCCCCAACCCCGTCCTTTATTTTTTTAAGGGAGTTATTTATGTCCTTCTTAAAGTCCTCCATCATCATCATTAAATGTGATTTTATATATAAATCTTGCTTTTCCAGTGTGTTTGGCTATCCAGTATTTTCTTTGGTGGGAGAGTTGGGCCCTGATGATGCCAAGTAGTCTTGGTTTCTGTTGCTTAGGTTCCTGTGCTTGCCTCTTGCCATTGGATTGTCTCTGGTGTTAGCTTGTCTTGCTGTGTATGACAGTGGCTTTTGTGTCAGCACTGCTGTAGTCCTGTTTTCTTTTAACTGGGTCTGGGAACAGGGAGTTCTCAGGTGTGTAGGCACTCTTGTCGGCTTTCAGCTCCCAGCGCAGGCAGAATCCGAAAGGGAGTCCTGCCCCTGACTGCTCCTAGGTTCCTGTGCCCAAGGAGAACAGATGGCACTAGGCGATTTCCTCTTGGGTCAGGAATGTGAGCAGAGAGTAGTCTCCTCTGAGTTCTCCAGGAGTGTCCGCACTTCTGAGGTCCAGCTCTCCCTCCCACGGGATTTGGGTGCAGGCAGCTGTGTGACCAGTTCAGTTTAGTCTATGACTGACATTTATTTGTTCCTTTAAACTTTTTATTTGATGCTTGACAATCAAAAAATTAAAAAGGTCATTTTGCCTATTGATATTACTAAAAAAAACCCTCAAAATCTTTAATTTTATCATCGTATAAGAAACCAGATTGGTATCTCAGGTTAACAAATTGTACTTTGTTATAAAAATGTATATTAGATGATAGAACCACAATTGTATAATTTTGATAAAAATTTCCTACACATTCTCTGTAAGCTATCTGAATAAAAATTAAAATCCATGAAATTCTAGAAATGTAGCTGCTATTTCAACTACTTTTGACAATTGTGTGTGTGTGTGTGTGTGTGTGTGTGTGTGTGTGTGTGATGACTTACTTTCATTCATATTGATGAACTCCTGGTCGACCTCTTCATCTCCAGTCTTGTTGTTCTTTGACTTTCTAATGACATGAGCTCGGTCATGGATATGATGACCGACAGCCATTCTTTCTAGTCCACTGTCAGAATCTCTTATCGCTTTTCTGGTTTCTTTTACCTTTAAAAGTGCAGTGAAATTTATTTAGTTAATACTTATCTATTTCAGAATGGATTCTATTCTATATTCTTCAGGGTCTGTTTATGAAGTAAGGCCATGGGCTTGCTGCCTCCAATGTCCATTATTTTGTATAATTAATGAGTAACTATACCCAGTTCTATTATCAACATGATGTGGTAATAAAATCACTAATATTTCTTCAACTATTTACAACTTAATCTTTTCTAAGTCATAATAAAATATTAAAACAATGTTATACAAAACTTGGTTACATAAATAAATTATAAAAAATAAGAGTAAGTTATATAAAATCTTAAACATTGTCTTTGACAATGTGTAATGGATAGAAGCCAATAAGTGTAATTACTCACTGCTTATGTTGAAGGGCTTGGGTCTCATGACGCCTACCTACCAACTCCAAAGATCATTAATATGATTTTCATGTGGCATCTATAATAGTTTACTTTAAGACTTCACTATGTTCAGCAAACTAAAATGGCAGTGAATTTGCTAAACAATGCAAAGAGATCACTAACAGGTATGTTTGTATGTCAAAATTGAAATTCAGAATTACTTTATAGTCATTATTCAGTGATTCTAAAATCTTACTGTAATCTGCAAGGTAATAGAAAAATGGGAATTTTCATATCAGTTTGTAGAAGCCAAGAATTTTCATTACTATGGGTCAGTATTTAAAAATTTGTTTTTCCTCCCTGTTGCTTAATTCCCAGAAATAATGACTGAGAGTAATTATTTATTAATAAATGCCTAGACCATAAACTTCAGCTGGTTCTCTGACCTGCTCTTAAGGTATTATCCCTTTTATTCTAACCTTGGTTTAGCAGCATGGCCAGCCGGGTTCCTTTCGTCCTCTTCTTACATTCATCTCCACAGAGCTCTTGGGGCAAAGCTCCCCTGATGTCTATTCTAAGTTCAAGGTTTCCATAGTGATGAGCACCTTATCACCTTGCCTCCCTCCTGTCCCTAACACTGTTAGACAAGATATATTTTCTATAACTTCCTAAAACACTAAGAATATTTAAAAAATTCCTCAATGCCAGGCATGATAGTTTCTACCAGCAATTTCAGACTTTGAGACTGAAGCAGGAGTGGGGCAGTTTGAAGCCAGATGAGGCTATCCAATAAGACTTCATCTAAAACACAACAGTAATAAGCACTTACTCCTCCTGGAGCCCTACGGGTTTGAGTTGCAGCCTGGAAAACCTTTGGTGGTTCATCTCCTACTTTGGAATAGGTCATAACAGAGGAAGAACAAAACGAATGCCCATTTGGATCCATTGAAAGCTGGCCCTAGAGACAAAGGAAATTGTAAATTAAGATTCTAGTCAAATATGAAAGTTGAATGCCAAGAAGCAACACTATTAGCTGTATAGTGATGCAAATGGAACCTGGTGTCCTAATCTACTTTCATTTTTAGTGGTAATTTCTACTTCTCCTGTAAGGAATGATTATGTGACTCACATAATCTGAGTTCGTGTGGCTTAAATTTAAATAAAGATGCTAGAGTCCCTTAGGCAGAGGCTGTTTCCTCTAACAGCCTTGCCAACCAAGATCAGGTTATTAGGTATGTACCAGGGACTTTCATGCTTTCGTTGGGTACCAGATTGATAGATTTTGGCATTGTTAAATGATCCACAGAATTCCAACGGTCATTGGAATAAAATAGGTCACCTTCAGATTAAACCAAGTTACTTGTTTTGATCCTACTATTATAAGTAGAGCAGTAGAAGTATTAGTAATTGTTTAAAACATTTAGAGTGTATGGATCTAATCTAGCATATAAACCGTTTCTGTTTTCAGAAAATTTTAATACTAAAATTCAGTTGCTAGCATCCAATGAGTTTTTGAAAAGGTAATGATAAAATATGTAAATTTATAGAAAATGTTCATTTACAACAGGCTCAGAAGAATATATTGAGGTTGTATTTTTTAATTGTATAAGTTTACTAATGCGACTTTTCAGACTTATAGGTTGTGAAATAGGTGAGAATATAATTATAAGATTTTTATTGACTAGAAAATATCATCCTGAGTGAAATAACCCAATCACAAAGAAAAACACATGGTATGCACTCACTGATAAGTGGATATTAGCCCCAAAGCTCAGATTACCCAATCCACAGACCACACGAAGCTCAAGAAGAAGGACGACCAAAGTGTGGATGCTTCAGTCCTTCTTAGAAGGGGTAAAAATATTCATAGGAGGAGATATGAGACAAGGTTTGGAGCAGAGACTGAAGGAAAGGCCATTCAGAGCCTGCACCATCTGTGGATCCAGCCCATATACATACAGTCACCAAACCCAGAGAGATTGCTGATGCCAAGAAGTGTATGCTGACAGGAGCCTGATATAGTTGTTTCCTGAGAGGCTCTGCCAGAGCATGACAAATACAGAGGCAAATGCTTACAGCCAACCATTGAACTGAGAACGAGGTCCCCATAGGAGAAGTTAGAGAAAAAAATTGAAGGAGCTGAAGGGGTTTGCAACCCCATAAGAACAACAATATCAACTAACTGGAGCTCCCAGGGACTAAACCACCATCCAAAGAGTACACAGACAGACCCATGGCTCCAGCTGCATATGTAGCAGAGGATGGCCTTCTTGGGCACCAAAGGGAGGAGAAGCCCTTGGTCCTGCCAAGGCTGGACCCCCCAGTATAGGGGAATGTCAGGGCGGGGAGACGGAAAGGGGTGGGTAGTTGGGTGGGGTAAAGAAGATAACATTTAAAATGTAAATAAAAAATCCAATAAAAAAAGAAAATATCAGCAAGCTGATATAATATCTTGATATAATATAATACTTAAACATTTGTTTCAGGTACAAATTATTTAAGTATTGTATGTGTTAATCATATTAGTTTTTTTTTTGCTATTTAACTACAGTTAAAGATGTTTGAAAGTCACTATAATACAAGATACCAATAACTAAGATTAATGTTCTCATCAGTTTATTTTTAGTACTTACAAAGTTTCTTTGTAACTCCTGTATACTGTTTCTCATATTTACCATCATCCGATCCATTGTCTGAAAAGGGTTGACATCTGCATGCTACAGGATATTAGGAGGTATATTAATTACATCAAGGATGTAAATAAGTCTTCCCAAAACAGATGAAAAAATTTCCCAACTTACTGTAAGATAATCATGCAGTAATCAACTAGAGAAAATAATTTAAGGAATATCCAGTAAGAGTTATTTGATAAAGAAAAAGAAGCATACACAAAATCTCAAACAGCCAACATAAATTAGAGAATTTCGCTGCATACACATACAAATTATACTCCTAGGTATACATATTATACATAAACACATGCTTTGTGTATATAAATATCGTATATAGCATCTCTTGGCTTTCTTAAACCAGAGTTCTCCTTTTCCTCCAAGCTTTTCTTATCATCTCACTAATCCTTACGGTTTCAAAAGTCTTCTCTAGGGAGACGCCTCGGAAGGCGCATACTGCTCTTCCTTACATGGGACCTCAGCTCCCAGAAGCCAAGCAGCTCTGTACTGTCTATAGCTCTACCTCCAGGTCCCAAGTGTCTGACTCTCTCTCTGGCCCCCATGGGTACCGAATTCATGAGTACAATACCCCCCTCCCGACATAAACACGTAATTAATTTTTTAAAAGTCATCTCTGATTGAACCTTACCATTACAAACGTTTTAGGCTGTGGGTGTGTGTGTCCTGTGCATGTGTGTCCTGTGGGTGTGTGTGTTCTGGGGGGGGGGGTGTCCTGTGGGTGTGTATGTCCTGTGGGTGGGTGTGTCCTGTGGGGGTGTGTGTTTGTATGTACCACAGTGGGAACTTGCTCAGTACTACTATCTTTGTGATACACTGCTTGTTTTCTGTCACACGTCCTTCAGGAAGGAAAAATGTTACATCTCAGACTTCATAAATACCGATAACTCAGATCTAATGCAAAGGAATGAAAAGAGGCTTCTCATGAGACTATAATACAAATATTCTAAATTCACCGTGTTCCAATCCTTAGATTACTCTTCGGTGTTAGAAACTAGTAAGGCAGATCAAAGTTAAAATGTGACAAGGTCTGCTAGAGAATAGCTACGCTTGTGTAGGAAGCAAGACAAAACAAAAATTCCTTGGCAACAAAGTCAGAGAAAAGTTTTCCAAATATTGTACATTGTCGCCTGGAGAGTGTCGGTGGAGAGTTATCATGCTCATGTGGAAGTCCAGCTTTCAAATACAATTATTGAGTCTCTTTGGAAATCAAGTGAATGTTCCCTTAATACCTATTTTTCCATTTTTGGAGATTGATATTATACATTTTGATTAATTTACCATCTTGATAGAAATGAAAATATTCTAAAATAACATATCTGTGCCTCTCTGGCTACTGAAATAATCATCAATAAATTGTATTTTCTGCAGGAATTTCATGGTGAGAAAATAAAAAGGTTGAAGCCTGGCACTGGCCAGTGGAGGAACATGTCTCCCAGAGAAAGATATCACATAATTATGACATCTTGTCAGATCTGGCAGGAGAGAGTATTGACCAGGACTGCCTACTTATAACACATCTTCCCTGTAGTCCATTGAAATCTCACAAAACAACCCTGAGGATGGAGTTGTGCAGGTCTCTGGATAGATCTCTTAGTTCTTCCCAAGGTGGCGACATCAAATACATCTATCTTTTTCTATCTCAGCTGCTCACTATTGTCCGTTTAATGGCCCACTGAAGATCAGCGGGTAAGCCTGGCTTGCTAGTGCTGTCAGCTCAGGTTCTGACCCTAACAACTCTGGTAAGTACTTTAGAAAACCCACGCCGGAAACATAATTTGGATTATAAAATTCTTGCTTTAATAAAAGTTCCTTAAATATTAAAAAAGAAAGAAAGGAAAGGAAAGAAAAGAAAAGCCACGCCTAAGCACTCAGGTACAGGTAACAGCGGTCTCCAGTACAAAGCCTAAAAGCCACTATGGAAGTTAGTGAGATGCACACAAACTCACTCTGCTTGAGTTAATGAAAATGTCTGTTAAAAAAATGTAGCTAAAGTAATTTTCTCATGACACGAACCATTCCACCAAACCTCCCAAAAGGCACAAGAGAAAAATTTGTTGCCTAAAGAGAGACAAACAAAACAAAACAAAACAAACAAACAATAAATTTTGGTTGCATTTAAGTATCATCGTTACAGAACTTTTTAATAAAAAATGCTCAGTGCATACTTTTAAAATTATCTGCTTATCAGTCATTGTATCTGCCTGGCCAGAAAATAAAGAATTCACAGTACTACTAAAAATATGACTATTTAAATAAGGAAGTTGAAAGAAAAAGTCTTTGCTATAGACCAAGACAAAGTATAATGACTAGGATTAAAATGTTTTCTTTTGCTATTGCATTTCTTAAAGATCGGCTACTCCTCCCATAGCCAATCAAAACAAAAATAGTTAATCACCTTATTATCATCTTATCACTTATCATATAAGTAGACAGTGTTCGGTTTCACCCGGGGACAAGGGACTGATGTTCATGTTTTACATAGCGAAGCACACCTGGTCTCCAGGTTCTCCCAGCATCCCTCAGTCCCTACCTGGCATACTCTGCCCCCAACCCTAAACTTTCCAGCCCAGGGGGCTGTCCTTTCCTCGGAGGCTCTTCCCTATATAATCCAGATATTTTGGTCTCTCTGTCTTCTTCTCTTTTTCTCTTTCTCTTTCCCCTCTCTCCCCGTCTTCCCATGGTGATTCCTCTGGCCTCAATCCTTGGGGCCAGTGAACTTGCCTGAGAGCAGTGTCCCAATAAACCTGCCTTTATTATAATAGAAGGTGGCTTGAATTGGCTCATTTCACAGTGGAGACATAACCTATAAGATAGTGCCGAAACCCAGGAGGAGTCCAGTTCCCAGCTCAATGGCCCAGGACTTTCCTGGCCAGGTGGGAACCACTTCTGTCCCTCTGTCTTTCTGTGCTGGATACATTTCTCAGGACTTCATGAGTTCCCATCCTCAGCTAGTCTATTAGGGTCCAGGACCCACCAGGCTCTTTCCACTGGGTCTTCCCAGCTCATTTGTTAATTATATAAATGAATAAAGGACACCATAATTGTCCAAGACTACTACTTCCTGTTGACATTGGGGTACAATTTTGCCTTGGGGTATGGTCGAAAAGCTGGAGTGTTGCCTCCTGAAATGTTCAGGAAGGTTGTTTCATTGCTGTCCGGGTTCTGTGGCCCATCTGCGACTAGGATGTGAACGTATAGACGGAGAGGCTGTGGGGAACTGTTTTGAAGCTTTTCTGGATGCAGGCTCTGAGAGAGCACCTGGATGTCAGAGGATATGAGTTTAGGGAGAAAACTTTTTTTAGGGGGTGTACTTTGAAATTCTTAGGCCCATTATCTTGGTAGTTGGAGGAGGAGGGATGGGGAGCCCTAGGAAAGGGAAATGGATCCAACCTCAGGAATGGGCAGTTGGGGAGGGAAACAGGCTGCTAACTGACAGTACTTATTTTGAGCCCATTTGACCAGTTAGAGGTGGATTCAAGTGGATTCCCTGAAGCTTACAAGAAATAGAAATAAGAATTATATTGGTGCATCCAACATGTTTATGTTCTAAATATACATAATTTTATAATTATCACTGTACAGATATTTTAATTTGATGTCATCCCATTTGTCCAATTTTGCTTTTGTTGAGCACTAGGCATATTTCAAGTGTTCAACAGATATGTGAGCCTGTCCTCTACCTGAAGACAGAGGCACAAAGTAGACCAAAACACAAACCCTTACTCACCAGAGACAGAAAGCACCCCCATTCTCATTCTCTCTCCCTCCCAGCCCGAGCATGCACACGTATGTATACACACACACACACACACACACACACACACACACACACACACACACACACACGGGAATTACCAGTCTATCAAAACTATGAGAAATAAATGTCTGATGTTTAAAAGTCATTCAGCCTAAAGTAATTTGTTATATCAGCCCAATTATACAGGAAGATAAGGGACCAATAATTTTAGATTTAAATTTAAATATTGGTCTTGGACTTTCTATATATTCAGAATTACCTTCATTACCTTCCTACTTGACTTTTTAATTTAATCATGACATTTATACAAGCACATTTCTTCTATGTGTTTTTCTCTTGATTTAAAGAAATTTTGGCAAGATGAATACAAATGGTTTGAAATAATGAATCTTGCCAACTACAGTTTCACAGAAGCATTATCTCTTTATTTGGCTACATATTTTTCATTCCAGTTTCTGTTAAACATTTAGTGCTTTTAGTAAAAGTGTCTGTGAAAGTGACATTTATTTCTGTTTCAATAGGTGACCAATAAACTTAGAGCTGATTTGTATAAACATCTTCAGTGCATTTCCAGCTGGATTATACACAGGCTCATTTGTATGCTTACATGTAAGGTAAGAAGATTGTTTTCTCTTGCTCCTTCAAGAAGGCTATAAGTAGCTTATTTATGCATATAAATCCAAAGAGATACATGCTTTCTATAGTTACAAAAAGTATGATACAAAGAGTATTTTAATACTCAAATAATTTTCAATACTTATAACAAATGTGCTCTTGCATTGTCAATTTTTTCTGGTGTTAATCTTTAACGTTTTTAAAATTTTTAACTTTTATGAAAATTAAATATGTATATAATATGTATGTAGCATTAATTTACAATTTTATACATATAGCGCTTATAAATGACATTATTTACTAATGAAAAGGAAAGTAACTTAAGTGTGATTACTTTTATTTGAAATGGCACATGTAGTTTTATTTATCGGGTTTTATGATGATCCAAACTATTTTGTTTTCTTTAAGTTTATTGCTTAGAAAATATGAAAATATTTTTCTAGAGTAATTTAGAATTCTTTTAGTAATTTAGAATTGATCAACCATGTTTACTGAATTCTAAATACATTTCAATTGCCAAGATCCATTTTAATAAATTCCTATGGATTTATTATTCTGTAATTGCCATTCCTGAGGCTGAAAAATAAAAGAGGTGAAACCCAAAATAGTTAACACATATATTAAACTTCGCCTTTTCATTTGTTGAATGTTTTTACCCTCCTATCCTGATGAGAATAGGCAGTTGTGGTGGTCTGAAACTGTTTAGACCAGGGAGTGGCACTATTAGAAAGTGAGGTCTTCAATCAACCAGAGTTTCCAGGGACTAAACCACTACCCAAAGACTACACATGAACTGACCCATGGCTTCAAAATGCATATGTAGCAGAGGATGGCCTTGCTGGACACCAATGAGAGGAGAAGTCCTTGGTCCTACCAAGGTTGAACCCCAGTGTGGGGATTGTGGTGGGGGGGCGGTAAGGAGGTGGATGGGGAGGGGAACACCCTTATAGAAAAAGGGGAGGGGGGGAAGGGGCTTATGGACAGGAAACCGGGAAAGGGACTAAAATTTGAAATGTAAATAAAGAAATATGCAATTTAAAAAAAAAAAAAAAGAAAGAAAGTGGGGTCAGGGATTTAGCTCAGTGGTAGAGCGCTTGCCTAGCAAGCACAAGGCCCTGGGTTGGTCTCCAGCTCGGAAAAAAAAAAAAAAAAAAAAAAAAAAAAAAAAAAAAAAAAGAAAGTGGGGTCAGGGATTTAGCTCAGTGGTAGAGCGCTTGCCTAGCAAGCACAAGGCCCTGGTTCGGTCCCCAGCTCCGAAAAAAAAAGAAAAAAAAGAAAGTGAGGCCTTGTTGGAGGAGGTGTGGCCTTGTTGGAGGAAATATGTCACTGTGTAGGCAAGCGTAGTGTCTTCTAGCTGCCTTTGGATCAAGATGTAGAATTCTCAGCTCCTCCTCTAGCATTAATTCAGCCTACATGATGCCATGCTTTCCACCATGAAAATAATGGACCCCCAACCCCAATTTAATGTTGACCTTTATAGTAGTTGCCTTAGTCCTGGTGTCTATTTACAGCAGTAAAACCCTAAAACAGAAGTTGGTACCAGAGACTGGGGTATTGCTGTGATAGGCCTGACCATGATTTTGTTTCTATGAATGTAGATTTTGGAACTATGAATTTGGAGAGCAGTGGAATATTTTAAGTGTGGCTTAATGGGCCATCCTAGTGGAAATATAGAAGACAGTGGTGATGAGGGTAATTTGAACTCTGGGGGCCTGGCTCAGGGGTTTGAGAAGAGAAGAATTTTAGTAATGCAATTAAGGAAGTGGTGACTTTGGGGCCTGTTCCAACCCAGCTAAGCTTATTATTTATGCTTTTGCAGTTGAGCAAGGGATACTTATATCATATTAAGAATTACTATTACCTGGTTATTGTTTTCATTTGGACTCAATCTGGAATGAACTGCAATCCAGAAATGGAGACTACACCTGTGATCCAGACCTTAGGCTGGAAGACACACACTTTTGATCCAGATCTGGAGGCAAAGTGGCCATGAAGAGCTTAGGTCCAGGCATGGTGGTTACACCTTTAATCCCAGGAAACAGAGACATTCATGTGTCTGAGTTCAGGGCAAGTTCCAAGTAGAGAAAAATTAGGACCATGTCTCTAATCCCAGCATTCAGGAGACAGAGGCATGAAGATTTCTGAGTTTAAGGTCAATCTACTGAGCAAGTTCTAGGACAACCAAGTTTAGGCAGTGAGGGAGTTGGAAAACAGAAGGCTGGTGATGATGTAACAATATAACAAGGGGGCCATGTTCCAGCCTCAGCAAGCAGCAGAACTTGGCAGTTTTGGCCATATCCATGGCCTGGCTTTAGAGTCCAGAAGAGAAAGGCCTATTGAACAGTTGATGCTGGTTCCCTGGAGCTAAGAAATTAGTGGTAATTAAGAAGAAACCAGCATCACTGAGGCAAAATCTTCTGAGAAGTGTTTTCTGGGAGCCACAAAGGAGATGTGTTCTAGAGATAGCCAAGGTTGTACCTGGCTGGACTTGGAAATGTGTAAGAACTACCAAGGTGGGGGTTGGGGATTTAGCTCAGCGGTAGAGCACTTGCCTAGCAAGCGCAAGGCCCTGGGTTCGGTCCCCAGCTCCGAAAAAAAGAAAAAAAAAAAAAAAAGAACTACCAAGGTGGTACTAATTTTGAAGGTTATGAAGAGCAGGTGAGGCTTGGTTCTATGTGAGGCCAGGAAAGGCCACTGGTGAAGGTGCAGCCTCAGTTGCAGCTGATAGCCCAGGATTGAAGGGGTCATGCAAAGCAGTTGAAGCTTGGCACCATAAAGAGAACCTGAGAGGCTTTTGGTGAAGCCTAGTTGTGGCAGAAGACCCCATAGTATTAGAAATATCAGTACCCTGGGAGGACCACCAAGAACAGCAGCAGAGGTAGAATCAATCAGAGCCTAGAGTGCTATAGACATTAGACCTTTAATCCCAGGATAGAGAAATAACCCAAACCCTTTGGAGGAGCCTAAAAGATCATATGTGGATTTCAGACATTGGAACAAGAAGCTGTAAAGTTGAAGTTGCTTTGGAGACCCCAAGATATTACAGATACCAGAGCCGTGGGATACCTGCTGAGAAAGCTGCAAACAGAGTGGAACCAGCCAAAGAGAAAGAAGTGTTTGGTAGTCAACAAACCTGAAAGGAGTTAGAGATCTGAAGAGTGCTTGGACATGGAGATGCAAAATTTGGAATTTGCCTAGCTGGTTTTTGGTCTTGCTTTGTTTTATTTAGTATTTCCCCACTATTACATTTTGAAATGGTAATGTACATTCTATGATGTTGGAAGTTTATGATGTTCTTTATTTTGATTTTATAGGTGATTATGGTTAAGTGACTACATGAATCTCAGAAGAGACTCTGAACTTTGGACTTTTAACATTGTTGAGATTACTATAGACTATGAAACTTTTAAAGATGAACTAAATATATTTTGCATTATCTTACGGCTAGGTGTGGCCCCCATAGACTCATGTGTTTGAACAAACCTATGGGGGCCAAGGAGTGGAATATGGCGGTCTGAACATATTTGGTCCAGGGAGTGGCACTATTACAGGGTGTAGCTTTATTAGTATGTGTGGCTTTGCTGGAGGAAATGGTTCACTCTGAGGCGGGTGGGTGTTGGGCTTGAGGTCCTATGCTTAAGCTCTACCATAGTGGAAGAGAGAGTCTCTTCACGGCTGCCTGAGGAAGACAGTCTCCTTTTAGCTGCCTTCGGTGGGTAGAACTCTCAGCTCCTTCTCCAGCACCGTGTCTGCCTGGATGCTGCCATGCTTCCTGCCATGACGATAATGGACTAAAGCTCTCAAAGTGTAAGCCAGTCCCAATTAAATGTTTTCATTTATGAGAGTTGTCTCTTTTCATAGCAGTAAAACCCTAATTAAGGCACAAGTCCTCTGAAACAAAGGTTAATCTAAGTTTTGAAAGTCTAGAGTGATGCAATAATGATAAAACACCATACTAGACCTTTTTAGTATTTAAACCTTAAAAGTATGTGGTACCAGGAGTCCTCCTTGACTTTAGTTTAGTGCATGGAAGGAAGTTATCAGGGAAGAAATATGAAGCAACAATGGCTTAGTATGGCTTACAGTGTATAACCTTATGATCCTAAGTGTTAAGAGCACAGTGCAAATTTATACTATTAACAGTCCGTTGTTCCAGGTGTCAGCTTTGGAAAATGCCTCCCCTTTTATATAATATTTCCACGATAGAAGTATTAGTTACACGCTATCAGTATGTAACTCATAACACCTGAGTCATGTTTCTGTAGAACGTTCTTGCTAGCTGTCCTTAAAATTACTTACAGTTAAGGAGTCTTCACCACCATCACGTTCTCTACGATTATGGGTTCTTCCTCTACCATCAGAGATACTGAGCAAGTCTCTTCCAAGAGGTTCAGAGAAACTTCTCATCATGTTGCGCATACTTTCTCGGTGTGCAAGAAAAGAATCTCTGTTGAAAATACAGATGAATGGAAAATTAAATGTTATAATTTAAAAAAACTGGCATATAAACACTATGAAGAAACTCGTGAGATAATATAATTGTTAAGAAGACAAAATATTACAATTTAGAAGAGACTATTTAATAAAAGACCTAGTATTTATAAATACAATTATAAATATAAATGAAATCTTATCCTATTTGCTATCCACTATATTTATTATACTAATGAAATATATTTTTATTTCATGAATAAATATGGTAAACATAAATTACCATAAACTACTTATGAAAGTAGTTTAAGATGAGAAAAACTGAAAAAAAATCAGAAAAATATTTCTATCAGGTAAGACTACTCTGAGAAGTCTACAACATAACCATAAAAACATCGGAAAACATTTCTATCATAAAGACCATTTTGGGACATGTATAACATTATTCTACAGGATTAATAAAGAATACTCCATACTAAATATGGACACCAAAGAACCTAATAAAGTTGTCTTTAAAAATTGAGTGTGCACAAATAAATTTGGAAAAAAGCTCTCCTAAAATAATCATCCTTGTTGGGGCTGGAGAGACAGCTCAGTGGTTAAGAATGCTTGTTGCTCTTCTAGAGGACTGGGTTTTGGCTCCCAGTTTCCCCAGAAGACTTATGCTTCTCACTATACCTCCTTCTGTCTTCTACAGGCTCCTGCACCACTGCCCTCCCTCACACACGCCACCACACACACTTAACAACAACAGCAGAAAAAAAACCCACTATTTTTAACTTTCTTGACTGAGAGTAGATCATTTGACATACAAGCATTTCGAACCATATTTATGTTTATGAGCGCCAGACTATATCTGCATAGTCAGAGCCAAAGCCACAGATAACCTTTACAAGCCTAATTAGTATTATTATTTCTTTGAGATAATGGCTTTTCTGTGTAGCTCTGGCTGTCCTGGAACTCAGAGATCCTCCAGCCTCTGCCTCCCAGTCCTGGGATTAAAGGCCCGGCCACCATGCCTGGCTGTAGCAGTAGAATTTTAATGCAGACTATACTAACTCTGTAAATTGTCCCTGGTAATATAGCCATGTTCACAATATTAACTCACCCATATATTCACGTGGGAGATCTTCTAATACCTTCCTCAGTTTCCTTCTTTACCATTAGGAGGTTTTCACTGTAAAGGTCATTCATTTTTTAGGTTTATTCCAACTTTTTTTTTTTTTTATCTTTTTTCAGATAACTGTGAATATAATTGTTTTCCTAGTTCTTTGTGCATGTTTCTTGTTTATATTTATATTTAAACTAATTTTTATATGTTAGTTTTGTGTCCAAATTGCTGAAGGTGTTTAGCAGATCTAAGAGCTTTTATGGTCATTTATGTAAAGGGTCATAAGAACATCATTAGGATGCTGTAACTTCTCCCTTTCCTATGTGTAGCTGTTTATGTGCCTTGTCTTATTTAATACTTCATGAACTACATTGGGTAGGGATTGAAGAAGGGTATATTTTTGTCTCATTCCTGGTCTTAGTGGAAATGGTTTGAGTTTTTCTCTGAGGTTGGCTAACATGTTTCTCATAGATAGTCTTTATTATGCTGATACATATTTCTTTCATCTCTAGTCTCTTTGGGGCTTTTATCAAAAAGGGATGTTGCATTTTCTCAAAAGCCTTTACTGTATCTACTGCAAAATGATCATGTGAATTCTTCCCTTCAAGCCCTTTATGTGATATGCTTATTGCTTTGCATTAGCCTGACCTCCCTTTGTATCTTAGGAATGAAGCCAACATGATCGTGATGAATGAATGATCTTTGTGAAGTCTTCTTGAAATTCAGTTTGCAAATATTTTAGTGTTAAGTTTTGTGTCTTTGTTTATCATAGAGATGGACATATTATTCTTTGTTGTGTCTTTATCTGGTTTTGTACAAAAAGAGTTTGATAGTATTCTTTCTGTCTTTATTCTATGGAATAGTTTGAGAAGTATTAATGCTAGTTGCTCTTTATAAGACCGGTAGACTACAGTATTGGGCTTGCACTGTTTTTAGTTTAAAGATCTTTTTTAAAAATTACTACTTCAATCTATTTTAATAGTTATTATAGATCTGTTTAAATTATATATCTCATATTAGTTTAATATTAGGCCATATGATTTAAGAAATAATCCATTTTTATGTGATTTTTCTAATTTAGTGAAAATAAATTCTTTAAGGTATAGCCTAAGAGTCTAAAATCTTTAGAATTCATTGTTATCTGTTGTACTGTCTCTCTTTCCATCACTAATTTAATGCCTTCTATTTTCTTTGGTTAGTTTGGCTAAGGGTTTACTGATCTTGTTTATCTCTTTTAAGTTTACTTATCTTTTTAAATAACTCAATCTTTCATTGATTCTTTCATTTTTACTTTATTAATTTCTGCCATGTTATTTCTATCTATGGATTTTGGGCTTATTGTTTTTATTCTTCCAAGGTCCTATAGTGTATCATTAAGCTATTTGAGGTTTCTTTAATGTAGGCATCTATAACTATAAAATTCCCTCTTATAGCTGCTTTCTTTGCATCTAAGAGGTATTGTATTCTTTTAGTTATAGATTCTTAAAATTCTCTTCTTGATTTCTTCAATGATCCATTCCTCTTTCAACAGTCTGTGGTTCAATCTCCATGAGTTTGTGTATGTACTATAGTTTCTCTTTCTCTTGGTTTCTATTTTTATTCCTTTGTTGCCAGAGATAAAACAATTGTTCCAATTTCCTGTATTTGCTAGGACTTGATATGTGTCCTACTATAAAATCTATTTTAGAGAAAGTTGCTGAGAAATATACATTCTGCAGATAGATGTTAGAGTTTCTTGGTCTATGATGTCATATAGCTCAGACATTCTTTACTTTTTGAGAAGCTAACCTATGGGTGTGAGATCTTTGTAGTTCTCCCCATTCTCGCAGAGCATCCATCGATACAGTCCATGAGGGCAGTGGGAGCAGAGGTGTCAGAAGCCCTGTGAGTATATAAGGTGAGTGACCACTCTGGGACTGCTTGTCAGTAAGTAGATCATCTTTACTTAGAGTGACTGAAGGCTGATGAAGTTTTTGGGGACTAAGGGCAGGGACATCCAATATGGGCAAAGGTCACTGACTGGGGGCTTAGGCATGACCTGGCATACCTCATTGGCACAGGGAAACATTGCAGAAATCTCAGGTGCTAGCTGAACAGGCTTTATCAGGATAAAAGAAATTAATTCTATAAACCAATTACGGCTACATGTCATTCATTGGGTAGATACAAGTGCAAGGGATTAGAATCCCCAAGAAAAGGTCAGAGGAGAAGGCCTCCTAACACAGGAGTTGCCCATTTTGCACTGAGCTCAGAGGCTCTCCAGTCATGGTGGACTTTGACTTTAATTAGCAGTTTTCCCACAAGTATTGAAGTAAACTTTTACAGTGTTGGTTTTTCTTACATCGTGTGTGTGTGTGTGTGTGTGTGTGTGTGTGTGTGTGTGTGTGTGTGTGTGTGTGTCTAGAATGGGAATGTTCTCTCCATTGTTTCCTTAAAGTCTATTTTGTTACATAAAAACAGATATCCACTTGCTTCCTAGTTCTATTTGCTTGAAACATTTTTTCCCACCCTTTTACCCTTGGTTTGTGGCTGTCTTTGATGGTAAAGAACATTTCTTGAAGACAGCAAATAGAAAGCTTATGTTGAACTTTTAATTAGGGAATTAAGACCATTAATACTGATAGGCATGGATTTGTTAGTTTTGTCAGGCTTAGTATTTTCTTATTGCTCATTTGCTCAACTATTGTTCCAGCACAGCTACCCTTTCCTGTAGACTTGTGGATGTTTCTCTTCTCAGTCTCAATGATTCAAGTATCTAAAGAGCTGCCTTAGTGACCATCAATTCCGTGTATTGGTTTGTAATATGGAAAGCTTCTCGTTCTCTTTCTACTATGACAGATAGTTTTGCTAGCTATAATTACCTGAACTGACAATCTTTCAGAGCTTGAAATACACATTCCAAGCTTGCCTGGTCTTTAGAGTTTCTCCAGAGAATTCTACTTTTATTCTGATAAGCCTGTCTTTATATGTGACTTGTGTTATTCTCACAACTTTCCAGATGTTTTCTTTGCTCTCCATTTTTAATTTTTAACTATTTTGTGTGAAGAGGTTTTTGGTTTTTTTTGTTTTGTTTTGTTTGTTTTTTTTGTTTTTGGTTCTTTTTTTCGGAGCTGGGGACCGAACCCAGGGCCTTGCGCTTCCTAGGCAAGCGCTCTACCACTGAGCTAAATCCCCAACGAGGTTTTTTTTTTAATAGTCCAATAATACTTTATTCGGGAATGTCCATATCAAACTCAAGATAGATCAACTAAGCAACCAAAACATCCATCAATCCATAGATACACAAAATGGGGCATATTCTGGTAGTGAAATATCTTATGATATTAAAAATAGGAATTCTGATATATATTACAACGAGGATGACACTTGAAAACACTGCAGTATGTGAAAATACCAGATTTCATATTTCATAATTCTACTTGTAAAATTTCCAGAGGTTCCATAGTCAGAAAATAGATTGATACTTTTCTAGGGCAGGGGTATGGAGTAATATTTGAGAAGAAATGATGGATGAATGCTCATGAGTACAGAACTTTGTTTTGGAGATGATGAAAATATTCTACAATTTTACTCACAACTATACTATTCTACGTCTATACTAAAAACAATGTTTACTTTAAGTGGATGTATTCAATACTATATTAACAACATCCTTAATAAAACCATTTTTAGAAAAAAATGATTGCAAATGTCCAAGAACCTTTTACTTTCATATTTCATGTTCCATCTCATTATAATACTTATTTTTCTTGGATATTATATTTTTTACATTTCAAATGTTATCCTTTTCCGGTTTCCCTCTGCAACACAGCCCCCCAATCTCATCCCCTGAGGAGGATTTTTTGTGTTTTTTTTTCTGGTTTCTTTGAATTGAAAAACCTAAATACCCCCTGTTCCTGGATAAACATTTCTTTTCCTAAATTTGGGAAGTTTTATATTATGATTTTATTAAAAGTGTTTTTATGCCGTTAGCATGAAACTCTTCTGCATCCACAATTCATAGATTTGGTCTTTTCATAGTGTCCCTAGATTTTACATTCTTGTATATTTTCTTATTAATTTTTCTTTTTAACTGAATATTCCAATTCATCCTAGATTTCCCTTGTTTTAAAGCTCTAATATTATGTCTTTCCCTTGACCCATTCTATCGATGAAGCTTTTCATTGAGCTTTTTATCTGATTCAATGAATATTTCACCTCCAGCATTTCAAATTGATTTTCTTCTTAATTTCTCTTTACTGAATTCCATCTTCATACCTCATATTAATCTCATTTTATGCAGCTGTTTGTATTCTCTTGGAATTCATTCAAAAACAGAATAGGAGATAAAAGAAATAAAGAACAGGGAGAAGAAAAGAGAAAATGTTAACAGTTAAACTTGCACTGGGCATTAAACAGAGTAGGGATAGAAGCGAATGGGAGGGACCTGACAGGAGTAGTCTGAACACGCTTGCTGTTTCCAATCCTTGACACAGGAGTAGTCTGAACACGCTTGCTGTTTCCAATCCTTGACACAGGAGTAGTCTGAACACGCTTGCTGTTTCCAATCCTTGACTTTCAAGTATTCCTTCCTGGGCTCCTAGATGCAAGTCACATTCCTGAGTAATAGCACTGGCACTCCTTCAGTGGAAGGAGACAGTACCCCAAACTGAGCCAATCCTTCCAGGACATCCTCTAGATTTCTCTTATTCTGCTCTGTTAGGTATTCTATTATATTTTACGATTAAAACTCAGAACTTTTGGGCAAACACCCACCTCTTTTTATAGCGGTATCTAGATTCCCCAGGTTTATTCTCCCAAAGATTATAGCAAGACCATGCTGCATGTCATCCACCATCCTCTTTCCCCTCAAAAAAATTCTAAAAAGCTTCAAATGTAATTGCTTTAGGATTAGCAAGTGCACAACTGGACTTGTGTTTAGGTGTGTGTATAGGGTTTTTGTTTTGCTTGAGTTCAGCCTTGTTTGGGTATAATTTGCACTCAATAATTGTACAGTTTTGAGTTTTCAAAAATATACAGTTTATATATAAACATTTATGCCACCCCTAATGTTCTGTTTTGAGCCTTTGTAGAAATCATCTCCCCAAATTCTACTACCATTACTAGGCTTTGTGTTAGCTTTTCATCACTATCACGAAATACCTCACAGAAAGAACTTGAGAGGAGGATTCATTTTACTCATAATTAAGTCCCTTGTGGCAGAAAAGGGCAAAATGCAGGAAAACTGCTCACTTTCCAGGTAGTTAAGGAGCAAGGAGAATACCCACCACGAGCTCTCAGTCTCTTGCACTCGGTCTGGGTATCCAGCTTGTTGGGACAGTGCTAACTATATTCACAGTGAATCTTTCATCTCAGCTAATCCCCTCCAGAAACTTCTCATAAACATCCATGTGCTTTACTAACCTAGGCACCTCTCAAGTCAAGTTGGCAATCCAGATTAACCACCACAGGCTTCATCAGTATTATTTTGCCTTTCTCGGAATCTCATATAATAGAATTATATAGTGTGTCATCTTTCATATCTAGTTTCTTTGACTCAGAATACTGCTTTTTATAATTTATCCCTGCTGTTCTACTCACCAAATATTAACTAAATCTAGAACATATATATGATATAATATAGCCAAAATTATTTCTAGTTTTTTGTCTTTATAAATAAGGTTGCTACGACTATTCAGTCAATTTAAATTATTTGAACAGTAGTATCCTATCATTGTGATTTTTCTACTTGTCGTTTATATGTTATCAAATGAGTGCACAAATAAATATATCCCATCCATTTAGAAATGTGTCTTTTGTTGCTGATTGTTAAGAGTGTGTGTGTGCTATGGTCACTTGATTTTTGACAAAGGAGCCATATCCATCCAATGGAAAAAAGATAGCATTTTCAGCAAATGGTGCTGGTTCAACTGGAGGTCAACATGTAGAAGAATGCAGATCGATCCATGCTTATCACCCTGTACAAAGCTTAAGTCCAAGTGGATCAAGGACGTCCACATCAAACCAGACACACTCAAGTTAATAGAAGAAAAACTAGGGAAGCATCTGGAACACATGGGCACTGGAAAAAATTTCCTGAACAAAACACCAATGGCTTATGCTCTAAGATCAAGAATTGACAAATGGGATCTCATAAAACTACAAAGCTTCTGTAAGGCAAAGGACACTGTGGTTAGGACATAATGGCAACCAACAGATTAGGAAAGATCTTTACCAATCCTACAACAGATAGAGCCTTATATCCAAAATATACAAAGAACTGCAAAAAGTTA